>NC_057805.1:327780864-327923435 GCF_018294505.1 Triticum aestivum
GCGGTTGGACGTCGTCCGGCGCGGACGGACGCGTCCGGCGGCGCGGTGGGAAAAACGCTAGGGTTCGTCTGCGAATTCGTTTTTCGGGATGCCCACTTATAAATAGGTAGAGGGAGCTAGGAGACTCCAAATGAGGTGCGGTTTTCGCCCACACGATCGTGATCGAACGACCTAGAGCATGGAAGAGATTTTGGTGGGCTTTGGGCTAGTTTTGGAGGGGGTTTTTGCTGGATACTCAAATGGACATTGCGGAGGCCCGGTTAACCGTTGGAGTACCAAACGACCTCCGAATGGAACGAAACTTGACCGGTAGTCTCCGGGTGGTATATTAAGACCACTTGACAAGCCTCGGTCCATTCCGAGAAAGTTGGACACACGCACACGAAAGAAAACTAGAGGGGTGCACCGGAGGAGATAGGAGCACCGGATTGGAAAACGGACAACGGGGAAAATGCTCGGATGCATGAGACGAACACGTATGCGAATGCAATGCATATGATGACATGATATGAAAATGCAAGACATGACAAAATACAAAACGAAAGACAAAACCCGACAACGGAGGGAAAAACATATCACATAGCCGGAAATGGCAAGAGTCGGAGTTACAAATATGGCAAGTTACATGCGGGGTGTTACAACACTCAACCACTACGAGAGGATCTCGTCCCGAGATCTAGGACTGAAAGAACTCCGGATATTCGGAACGGAGATAGTCCTCGCGTTCCCAGGTGGCTTCCCGGTCGGAATGGTGCGACCACTTCACTTTCAGGAATTTGATAGACTTGTTGCGAGTCTTGCGCTCAGTTTCTTCAAGAATAGCAACTGGGTGCTCATGATAAGACAAATCTTCTTGGAGATCAATCTCTTCGAAGTCGATAGTGCTCAGGCGTCTTGAAGCACTTGCGGAGCTGTGATACATGGAACACATCATGCACGTTCGCGAAGTTGGAAGGAAGCTCAAGTTGATAGGCGAGGTCGCCTCTTTTGCCAGTGATCTTGAAAGGACCCACGTATCTAGGGGCAAGCTTCCCTTTGATACCGAAGCGACGAGTGCCTTTCATTGGGGAGACGCGGAGGTAGACATGGTCTCCGATCTCGAAAACCAAATCACGATGCTTACTGTCATAGTAACTCTTCTGGCGCGATTGCGCGGCTTTGAGATTATCACGGATGACTTTACACATTTCTTCAGCTTCAGTGATTAAGTCATTGCCAAGAAGTTGGCGTTCACCAGTCTCTGACCAATTGAGAGGAGTACGGCATTTTCTGCCATAGAGAATCTCGAATGGGGCCTTGCCCGAACTCGCTTGGAAGCTGTTGTTGTAGGAGAATTCAACATATGGGAGACAATCTTCCCATTTCATGCCAAAAGAAATGACACAAGCCCTGAGCATATCTTCAAGAATTTGATTGACTCGCTCGACTCTGCCACTAGTTTGGGGATGGAAAGCTGTGCTGAAGCGAATGTTTGTGCCCATGGTCTTCTGGAAGGAATCCCAGAACTTAGAGGTGAAGATGCTTCCACGATCAGAAGAAATCAATTGTGGAATGCCGTGCAAGGAGACAATTCTGGAGGTGTAGAGCTCTGCCAGCTGAGCTGCTGTGATGGATTCTTTGATAGGAAGGAAATGAGCCACTTTAGAGAGCTTGTCGATGACAACGAAGATAGCGTCATTTCCGCGCTTGGACTTGGGAAATCCAGTCACGAAGTCCATTTCGATATGATCAAACTTCCGTTCTAGAATAGCAAGAGGTTGGAGGAGACCCGCTGGTCGTTGGTGTTTTGCTTTCACTCTTCGGCAGACATCACATTCATTCACGAATTGAGCAATTTCTCGCTTCATTCGAGTCCACCAATACGACTGCTTGAGGTCATGATACATCTTCGTACTTCCAGGATGAATGGAAAGGAGAGAATTGTGCGCTTCGTTCATTATGACTTTCCTTAGATCACCTTTCGGAACCACAATCCGGTCCTCGAAGAACAAAGTGTCTCTGTCATCAATGCGATAGCACTTGTATTTGGAAAGACCCTTGTCGATACCACGTTTCACCTTCTTCACCATGGCATCAAGGAGTTGTGCCTCACGAATTTGATCTTCCAAAGTAGGAGATACTATGAGGTTGGCAAGAACGCCTTGAGGAACAACTTGGAGATTCAGCTTGCGGAAAGCTTCACAAAGATCCGGTTGGAAAGGCTTGAGAATTAAGCTGTTGCAATAAGCTTTCCTGCTTAAAGCATCTGCAATGACATTAGCCTTGCCTGGAGTATATTCGATACTCGGATTGTACTCTTGAATCATTTCGACCCATCGAGTCTGCCTGAGGTTGAGGTTGGGCTGAGTGAAGATATACTTGAGACTCTTGTGATCAGTGAAAATGTCCACTTGTCTTCCCAACAAGAGATGTCTCCACGTAACCAAAGCATGGACAACTGCCGCCAACTCAAGATCGTGAGTGGGGTAGTTCTTCTCGTTGGGCTTCAACTGTCGAGAGGTATAAGCCACAACTTTCTTCTCTTGCATTAACACAGCACCGAGACCTTGGAGAGAAGCATCACAGAAAACTTCATACGGCTTGGATTCATCAGGAGGAGTCAAGACAGGAGCTGTGACTAGTTTCTGTTTGAGAGTGTTGAAAGCAACTTCACACTCAGGAGACCAGACATACTTCACATGCTTCTGAAGGAGGTTGGCAAGAGGCTTTGCAATCTTGGAAAAATTCTCAACGAATCTTCGGCAATAGCTTGCAAGACCCAGAAAACTGCGGAGCTGCTTGACATTTTGAGGAGGTTCCCAATCCAGAACTGCGGACACCTTCTCGGGGTTAACAGCGATGCCTTTGGCAGAGATGATGTGACCAAGGAAAAGAACTTCATCAAGCCAAAACTCACATTTGGAGAACCTCGCATAGAATTGATACTCTCTGAGCTTGTCGAGCACCAATCGCAAATGTTTGGCATGATCCTGCTTATTCTTGGAGAAGACCAAGATATCATCGAGATACACCAGAACGAATTCATTGGTATAGGGGTTGAAGATGAAATTCATCATCCGAGAGAACACCGGAGGAGCATTGACAAGGCCGAAAGACACGACAGTATATTCATAAGAGCCAAAGCTTGTTCTGAATGCTGTCTTGGGAATATCTTCTTCACGAATGCGAATCTGATGATAACCCATACGAAGGTCAAGCTTCGAGAATACTTTAGCGCCCTTGAGTTGCTCAAATAGCTCATTGATGTTGGGAAGTGGATACTTGTTCTTGATTGTCTTCTTGTTCAATGGACGGTAATCGACGCAAAGTCGGTCCGTGCCATCCTTCTTCTTGACAAAAAAGAACACCACAACCCCAAGGAGAAGAACTCGGTCTGATCAAACCCAGACGTTCTTGTTCATCGAGCTGCTTCTTCAATTCCTTCAGCTCGTTTGTTCCAAGCTTGTATGGACGCTTGCAAACGGGTACAGTACCAGGCTCTAGTTCGATAACGAACTCAACTGGCCGGTGCGGAGGCATACCCGGAAGCTCTTCTGGAAAAACATCTTGATACTCGCAAACGACTGGAATTTGAGAGATGGCATCCAATACGCCCTTCTCATTGAGAGAGAAAAACCGAATGGTTTCATCACAAGCGGCAAAAATAATCACATCCTCAGACGAGTGTGTCAATTGAATTTCTCTGGCAGCACAATCAAGTTGAGCCTTGTGCTTAGAAAGCCAGTCCATCCCGAGAATAAGATCAATATCCGAGTCACCAAGAACAATTGGAGAAGACTGAAATTTATAGACACCCATCTTGATGGAAACATCCGGAACCATCATACTAGAACTCAAACGTTTACCCGGAGAAACGACATCCATGGGTTTACTCAGATGAGAACAAGTGAATTCATGCTTGGCAAAAAACGGTCTTGACATGAAACAAAGCGATGCACCAGAATCAAAAAGAACTTTTGCAGGAATATCGTTAACTGAGAGATTACCCATTATCACATCAGTAGATTCCTCCGCTTGAGCTGCATTCATCATGTTCACCTTTGCAGACTTTGGATTATGCTTGACCACTGCATTGCTGGAAGATCTGACAGGAGGAGGAGGAGGAAGACGCCTCTGGTTGAAGCACTTGTTAGCATAGTGACCTTTCTGCTGACATTTGTTGCAAGTCACCTCTGAGAGTGGACGGTGATAAGGAGCATTGGACTTTGGAGCTTGATTCTGAGACTTGTTCTGATAGCCAGAGTTGGAAGAGTTGTTAGAACCATGGCCACCTTTGTTCTTCTGCTGGTAAGGCTGACGAAACGGAGGAGGAGGAGGAGGAGGAGGAGGCAACCAGAACTTCTGTTGCTTAGCTGTCACAAGTGAGGAAGAAGAAGACTGAACTACGTCTCTGACTCTCTTCTTAGAAGCCTCACACTTGAGCTGAGCAGCCTCTTGCTTCAGTGCCATATTGTAGAATTGATCAAACTGAGTAGGCTCAACAAGAACGAGAGCTAACTGCAGATCCTCTTTAAGGCCACCTCTGAAGTGATAGATCATGCTCTTCTCATCAGGAACGTCTTGTTTAGCGAAGCGAGCAAGTTTCTGAAACTGAATGTTGTATTGATACACAGACATGTTTCCTTGCTTGAGATTGCGGAACTCCTCACGCTTGCTCTCAACAACACTTTGTGGAATGTGGTGCACTTTGAAGTCCCGACAGAAGTCAGTCCAAGTGATCACACGACCTCCTCTGGAATCTTTGTATTGCTGAAACCAATCAGCAGCTTGGTCCTTGAGCTGGAAAGAAGCGAACTTGACAAAGTCCTCAGGCCTGACATTGCTACATTCAAAATGCTTGTTGATGTCCACGAGCCAATCATCGGCATCCGTGGCCTCGGCACGGTAGCTGAAAGACTTGGGCTGATTTGCGAGAAACTGGTTGAGAGTGGCAAAGTAAAAGTGATTGTTTCCTTGACCTTTATTGCCTTGCCCTTGAGTACGTTCTTGCAAGAGTTGCATAATCATTTGAGCATTGGCGTTGGTGGCTGCCATGATTGCTTGCCATGCCTCAGGAGGTGGAGGTGGTGGCGGAGGGTTCGCTTGACTCCCTTCATTGCGATCCGGATTCTGACGCGTTGGCGGAGCCATCCTGAAGAGGGTGACATCTGTTAGCATCTTGATAGACAAAAGATAAGTAGAATCAACGGATAGAAATTGCAACATATAGTCTTCACAATAAACATTCGAACGAAGATGAACGAATGAATTCCGTAGTAAATCAAACCCCAGGCGCTCGAGGGAACGGGCCCAAGATGTCCAACCCCCAGACCCCGAACGGCCATGTGAGCGGGATGGTTTGGAGGCCCTGAGCCGGCTGATGGATCTGCTTGGCGTGGAACTGGCAGGCTTCACAGGACTTCACCAGCTCGGCCGCGTCATTGAGCGTCGTGGGCCAGTAGAATCCGCTGCGGAATACCTTGCCGATGAGGGTCCGTGATGACGAGTGGTGCCCGCAGTCCCCACCGTGTATGTCAGATAGCAACTCCTTCCCCTGGTCTCTGGAAATGCAACACAGTGAAACATCATTGGGCCGCCTCCTGTACAACTCACCGTCCTGGATGCAGTATGTCGTGGCCTGCCGAGCCACGCGCTCTGCGTCCTCCTCCTTCTCCGGCAGTGCCCCTTGCATCAGATAGTCCCTGAATTCCTTGGTCCAGCATCCCTCCTGGGGCTCGAGCGCCAAGAGTAGGCGTGCTCCCGAAGTCGGGCCACAGGCTGGGGCTCCTATGGCAGGCGGCTGCGGGAGCTCCTCCCGAGGCTGAGTTGTCCTTGAAAGTGGTGGCATTGCTGACGGCTTGAAGAGCTGCTCCTCGAAGACGCCAGGTCTTGGGGCTGCCACTTGGACACCCTCTTGGTGATGTCGTCAGCTTCCTTGTTGGTGCCACGAGGCACGTGCTACAACTCCAGGCCCAGGAACTGCTTCTCCATCTTACGCACTTCCGCGAGGTATGTCTCCATGTGCTCGTCCTTAGGCTCGTATACTTTGTTGGAGAAGTTGACGAGGAGCTGTGAGTCGCCCCTAACGGTGAGGCGCTTCACCCCCAGAGCTGCCACGGCCTTCAGGCCAGCTATGAGGCCTTCGTATTCTGCGATGTTGTTGGAGACCTTCTCGCCCTGCTGAAAGCAGAGCTGTACACGCGTAGTAGAGCTTGTCTTGGGTGGGTGAGACGAGTACTGCTCCAGCCCCCGCACCCTGGTGTGCGAAGGCCCCATGGAAATACATGACCTAGCCGTCGGGCGCCTCACCCCCCGCCGAGGTGGACCAGTCCTCGCCTACTTCCAGCGTCGGGGCATCCGTCCATTCTGCCACGAAATCAGCGAGCGCGGCTCCCTTGATGACCCTGGTAGTGCTGAACTCCAACTGGAATGTCTGCAGCTCGATGTTCCACTCAGCGACCCTTCCAGCAGAGTTGGGGCTCCTGAGCACTCTCTCCAATGGGTAGGCTGAGACGACCTTGATGGGGTGGCCCTAGAAGTAGTGCCGCAACTTGCGCGAGGCCACCAAGAGCGCGAGAAGAAGCTTTTGGGGCATGGGGTATCCTGCCCTTGCGTCCCGCAACACCGTGCTGACGAAATACACCGGGTGCTTGACGAGGGTTGGCGCGTTGGTGAGGCTCGTGTCTTGCGGAAGCTGGGACGTCTCCTGAGGTGGTGGAAATCCTGGTGCTTGATCGCTTGCGGGAATCTCTGTGACGTCGTCCTGCCGAGCTTGGTCTTCTGTTGATGCCGCTATGGCTCTTGCTGCGCCTTCCTGATCTTGCGTCATCCCGGTTGACGGCGCAGCTTGCCGCGGTGCGCCCTTGGCTTGGTGCTCCTCCCGAACCGCCACTAGCGCCGCGCTGGCGGAGTACGGGGTGGCGGCAAGATAAAGTACTAGAGGCTCGAGAGGTCGTGGCGCCACCATCACCGGAGGGCTGGTCAGGTATCTCTTGAGGTCTTGAAAAGCTCGGTCGGCCTCCGGGGTCCACTTGAATGGGCCCTTCTTCTTCATCAGCTTGAAGAAAGGTAGGGCACGCTCTCCCAGCTTGGAGATGAAGCATCCCAACGTAGTTACCCGACCAGCCATCTTCTGCATTTCCTTGAGGGTCTGCGGTGGGCTCATATCCTCAATGGCCTTGATCTTCTCCGGGTTCGCCTCGATCCCTCTGTGGGACACGAGGAATCCTAGCAGCTTGCCGGAAGGGACACCGAACACGCACTTCTCCGGGTTAAGTCGCAAGTTCACCTGGCGCAGGATCGCGAAGGTCTCCTCCAGGTCTTGGATTAAGGTTCTTGCCTCCCAAGACTTTACCACAATGTCGTCGACGTAGGCCTCTGTGTTTCTCCCAAGCTGCCTCCCTAAGGCGATGTGCATCAACCGCTGAAAGGTCGCGCCCGTGTTGCGCAGTCCGAAGGGCATGCAGGTGTAGCAGTACACCCCACACGGGGTTAGGAAGGCTGTCTTCTCTACATCTTCTACCGCCATCTTGATTTGGTGATACCCTGAGAACGCATCCAGGAAGCACAACAGGTCACACTCGGCGGTGGAGTCGACGATCTGGTCGATGCGTGGGAGAGGGAATGGATCTTGAGGGCACGCCTTGTTGAGGTTGGTGAAGTCGACGCACATTCGTTCCTTCCCGCCTTTCTTCGGTACTACGACGGGGTTCGCCAGCCATTCGGGGTACCGAACCTCGCGAATGGCACCCGCTGCCTCTGGACGATGAAGGCCTGCATCTCCGTGGACTGCCGTCTCACCCGTTGCTTGACACGGCGCACATTGGGGCATACCCTTAAGTGATGCTGGATCACCTCTCTCGGGACCCCCACCAGCTGATTGGGCTCCCATGCGAATATATCCTTGTTTGCGCGCAAGAATTTCACCAATGCTTCCTCTTGGCTTGGGTCGAGGCCGACACCTATGGTAAAGGTGGCTCCTGAGGTCGCGTCCTCGTCGACCGGCACCTGCTTGGTTTCCGCCTTGTCTTGGGTGAACAGCTTCTTCTTCTTGGTTGGTGCGGCTTCCTTGGGCTAGGAGGTGCCTGCGTCGTCGGGTTGCGCCACCGCGGCGGTCTTGAGGGCAAGCTTGACTGCTGCCAAGGCTTCCTTGGCGTCCCCCTTGATGGTGAGGGCGCCCTTGCTTCCAGGCATCTTCATGAGGTTGTAGGCCGGATGGTCGCTGCCATGAATTGGGCCAGTGCCGGGTACCCGAGGATGGCGTTGTACGGGAGGCCGATGCGGGCGATGTCGAAGTTGACCAGCTCGGTGCGGTAGTTGTCGCGCGTGCCGAAGGTGACGGGGAGGCGGATCTGCCCCAGGGAGCGGGTGGCGCCGCCGCCAACTCCTGAGAAAGGCTTGCTGAGGCTGAGCCGCTCGAGCGGTACGTGAAGGAGGCTGAAGGCCTCCATGGAGAGCAAGTTGAGGCCGGCTCCACCGTCGATGAGGGTCTTGGTGACGGCCACGTTGCAGATGGTGGGTGTGCAGAGCATCGGAAGCCTGCCCGAGCCGACGGTGGTGACGGGGTGGTCTTCTGAGTTGAAGGTGAGGTCGGCCTCAGGTGCAGCCCAGCCCGGCGGAGCCTCCGAGCGCTTGGAAGTGGCGCCGATCTGGCGAAGGAATGGCTTGATATGGCGATCTGAAGGTGGCGCTTGAGAGCCACCTAGCAGGGCCGCGACCGTGTGGTGCGCCGGCGCCGCGTAGCACGCAGTGAAGAGGTTGCGCAGCTCCTCCCAAGATGCCACCGTGGATCCGGGGAGGTTGAGCAGCCAGGCGCGCGGCGCGCCGGTGAGGGCCATGGGAAACCAGTTGACCATGACCTTGTCGTCGCCCCGGGCCTCGAGGACGGCCTCCTCGTATGCCAGCGGGAAAGCCGACGGGTCCGCCGCGCCGTCGTAGCGCGGCGGCATCTCCGGCTTGAACTTGGGCGGCCACTTGACTTGCCGTAAGGCGGGGGCCAGGGCTCGGAGCCCCCTGGCCCCGCCGTCAGCGCTGGCCGTCGGAGTCGGTGGCGGGGCGCCTGCCATGAGGGCGGAGCGCGGTTGCGGCGGAGCGTAGATTGGCGGAGGGAGGGCTACGGCGCACCCCTACCTGGCGCGCCAAATGTTGGATCACGGGTTCCGGCAAAACCCTCAAGGTTCGAACACTGGGGTGCGCGCGAAGATTTCCTCCCTACCGATCCACGTCCTAACTAGCTAAGATCTCAAGAACGAACTCGACAAACTCACAACACAAGGGACACAAGAGTTATACTGGTTCGGGCCACCGTTGTGGTGTAATACCCTACTCCAGTGTGGTGGTGGTGTATTGCCTCTTGGGCTGATGATGAACAGTACAAGGGGAAGAACAGCCTCCTGAGGTTGAGGTGTTCTTGTGCTCGGTGTGTGGCTAAGGATTGGGTGAGATGCCTCTGAATGAGTTATCCCCTACGGTGGTGGATAGCTCTACTTATATAGGCCCTAGTCCTCTCCCCAAATATTGAGCGGGAAGGGAGCCAACAACGGCTAATTTGAAAGGGGACAGCTAGTACAGCTTATCCTGATAAAAGCGGTCTTCGCCTGCAAAAGGCTCTGGTGGTGACGCCGCCTTGGGCTCCATGGTGACCTCCGTCTTGCCGTCATGCTGGTCTTGGTCTCATTGCACCGATATGGAAACCTTTGCTTGATGCCTCGGTACTCCGTGCCTGTGCTTGCCCCCTTAGCACTAAAGAGGAAACAAGGACGCTGCGCGCGCTGGCGCCCGCCTGGCCTCGATCGTCATGGCTCATGTCACGTGAACCTCGCGAGGTTTGCCCTGCCTTGATCTCTCCGCTCCTCGCGAGGCAACCTGGTGAGGCCGCTCCTGAGGAGGTCTTGTGTCGTCCACCTCGTGAGGCTTGGCCCCTCGCAAGGGTCTTGAGTGCCTTGTTGATGAATATGGGCCGTACAGGACTGCTAGCACAGCCACGCCGTGGGCCGCGGGCAGGCAAGTCTGGGGACCCCCATTCCCAGAACGCCGACAATGACCCATTGATGTTCTCCAAGGAGATTTTCCCTTCATAAAACTCCTTGATCATCCTCAAAAATTTTGGCTCAATGATGGACCAGCAATGCTTGACAAAAAGACCATTGAAGCCATCTGGCCCAGGTACTCGATCCACTGGTAGCTCTCTTAACACTTTGTTAATTTCATCAGAGGAGAAGGGCCTGGAGAGCTCAGCAAGGTCTGGCACACGCTGTATTAAGTGTGGCAGATCAAAGCCCATGGAAATACCCTGGGCCTGGCACATTCTGCCTTTGAACGAAGTGCATAGAATTCCCGCCATTTGCTGATGATCAGACACAGGGGCTCCTCCCTCGATAGTAGGGCTAGCTATAGAATTTTTCCTCATCCTTTCTGATGCCATTGCATGGAAGAACTTTGAGTTTTCTTCCCCCACCTTGATCTACCGGATAGTGCATCTTTGTTTCCAATAAATATAATTAATCCTCAGCAGCTCCTCATGATGCAATTTGACTATTTTCCTGAAATTAAATTCAGGTGTGGTGAGAGGCCTTATTTCTTCAAGCTGATCAAAATGTAAGATGACCTTGTTGCATTCCAGTGTAAGCCTTTTGATATAAGATAACTTTTTGCTCCATCTCTTCAGATCCGGCCATAGGCGTTTAAATTTCTTTGAAATGACACCCATTGCAGACAAGTCTGCAAAAATAGGTGCCTCCCAGGACTGCCTGACATACTCAAAAAAGCCAGGCATATCAGCCCAAAAATTCTCAAAACGAAAGACCCAGGCTGCAGGTATGGTTGTTTCAATGGAAACAACACATGGGACGTGATCAGAGGAAGTTTTGGCAAGAGGAAGAACCACTGTATTCGGATAATAAGAAATCCATTCAGATGTTGTGAAGAACCAATCTAGCTGTTCCAATAGTGGATTTTCCTGCATGTTGGACCAAGTAAAACGTCTTCCTTTCAAAGGAAGTTCCAAAAGACCTAGGTGACCAATAATCTCATTGAAGAGGAAAATGTCATTGACATCCCCTCCTGGCAAGTTCCTGTTATCCAGCGAACGAATGAAATTGAAATCGCCTAGTAAAAGCCAGTGTTTGTCAAGGGGGATATTAAGATGGTATAACCAATGCACAAAATCATCCCTCCGCTCACCCTCACATGGCCCATAGACAAATACCAGGGGTCCATTGCTCAGCATTATGCACTGAGGTAAAAGAGATGACAATGCCAAAACTCTGTATTTGAACCAACTGTTCACTAAAAATGGAAGAATTCCAGACTACTAAGGGGGAGAAGTTTGAGTTATTCTTCAAGCGGGTCATTATATGGGCTGTTTTTGCTTAAGTTGCAACTCTTCAACTTATTTGTTTTACTCTTTGTTGAGTTGTAACTTAATAATTGTTGGTTGTCTGACTCTTATGCTTCGTTTCATATGCATGCTCTGATCTTAATTATATCTTCTCATGCATGCACAATTTCGTCACGCGCCAATTTTCATCATGCGTTCGTATTCTTCAATTATCTTATGATCATGCATGATTGGATTCCAAGATATAGGAGGAGATCTCCAAAAATTCAACCTGCCATGTGCATTTGCAATCCAAAGCAAATTCCTCAATATGCACATCTTCAGGGGAAGTTCCTCAATATCTTGTAACCAATTTCTTCAAACTCTATACTTACACTTCGGTTATTTTTACTCTCGTTGAAACCTAACCAATTTGTCATCAATCACCAAAAAGGGGGGAGATTGTAAGTGCATCAAGTGCCCCCTTTGTGGTTTTGGAGTATTGACGACAAATAGGTTGAGGAACTAATGTGTTTGTGAGTATACACAGGAGAACAGTCCCAGAAGATTTGGTTTAACATATGGAAGACGACCCCTTAAAATGTGTTTCTTCAAGTGATGAAATTGGTACGGCCTTTGAAGAAATTGATGTGAAGACATTGAAGGTTGAAGACTTTGTTTTCATAGTTTCTTTTCTTCTTCTTTGAGTCATAGGAAAAACCGTACTGTCAAAGGGGGTCTAGGTGAATCATATTTCACATTTCCAAAGTGATGTGCTCAAACCTATACACAAAAGCCGCTTCGAGTGAAGCCTTTGGAAATCTCCAGTACAGCTGACTCAATTGCTAGAGACAGTGACAAAGTTCATCTTGGCGCTGACGAATTTGGTCATGCTGAGGAGTTAGGAGTTCGCCCAGTGCGTTCTGCCTAAAAGTGAGGAAATTGAGTTCCCCGATGAATTTGAGAGCTCACATCCCGATCGTTGCTGCGCCACGTGCCAGCTGCCGAGTGGATCCTTATCTTGATAACGGTCGAATCAGAGAAGGGTATTTATGACATTCCATGTCGGGTTGCCCCTGGCTATAAATAGCCGCCCCCCACAACCACTTGTTGGTTGGCTGCTCCGAGAGAAACTAACACTTGTCATAAGGGAGAAACCCATCCTCCGATGACTTTGAGAGAATCCTAAGTGAGGAAAAACCCAGAGCCAAAGTGATTGAGCATCACAGAAGAGATTGATCTGTGTGATCTGACGCCTGCTACCTTTGAAGACTGTCATTCTTCCATACGGTTAGGCATCAAGTTCTGAGTACACCAAGAGTCATTGTGGTGTGCTGATGAACAAGTCTGTGAAGGTTTTGGAAGTCTACCCTGAAGACTTACCACGAGTGATTGGGCGAGGACTAAGTGACCTTAGCTCAAGAGGAATACGGTGAGGAATGTGTGTCTTTTGAGTTGCGACTCAGCCACCTCAACCAGACGTACAATTGATGCAGCAAGTGGAACTGGTCTACCAAGTTCCATTGTCTTCATCGAGCCAACCTGGTTTCAAATTCCTCAACCCTTTCTTACTTTATTCGGCTGCTGAAGAATTTGTGATCTGCGCTCTGGAGAATTTCATCTCGTTATCTTTATTTTCTCAGTTCACTTTCTTCATGCGTGTATGATTGTATGATTGCATGTTCTTCAGCCTTATGTATCCTGGTTGCATGTACTCTGAATCTATGATGACTTAGTTTCCATCGTGTTTCTATTTCTTCACTCTGATCTTCATCAAATTCTTCAGAGTTTGACAAATTTCTAAAAATCTCCCATTCACCCCCCCTCTGGGAGTAAACCTGTGCTTTCAGTTCTTCTTTGAGAAACAATGGTTACTACAACCGGGACGTGTGGACTGCTAGTGGATATTTGGTTGCGGGCTAGATCGCGTCCGCCGCATCGTTACGGTCCTTTTGTGTGATTCCTTGGACATGTGGCAACATTGTATTAGCCAACTTCCACATAACCGAGGGGATGGGTGGGGGCAATGTGGGGAGCGCTCTAAAAGCCTGCAAGTAGACATTCCTCGCTAAGGTGGCAAATTTAGACTCCAGAGCTGACGTCGAGGGGATCACACATGATAAGTGGGCTCGGAGATGTGCAATGGATCTACACCGACTCTTCTTCCACTGGAACTCATATTTGGTAATGGTTCTATCTAAACCGTTAATGCATCTTCATAGTGTTCCTGGTTTGTTCGTAGGCCAATTTTTTTACTATGTTTCTCAACGGTGACATCATGAGCGGTTCTATGAGTAGGTGTAGGTTTCGATCTAGATTACATGTGGATGTGAGGGTTTGATGATCTTGTTTTGCTTCCCTCCAGTGTTACTTTGGTTCAGTTCATTGGTGGCATGATGTAGCTTTGTACAAAGTTCTGACAATCGATCGGCTCTGGCTGTCGACGATCTGCTAACAGTGCTTTGGGCTTCATCATAGTCAAGAATAGTGAAATGTTGCAAACACAAGAGGGAAATGAAGATGTTTGATCTTCACGGGGGTCACACGTATTGACGAAGTTTAGTGTGGGGCTAGAGATTTTTATTAAGTCTCTTCCCTCTCACACCCCGCAAAGTTAATCTAGCAACAAGAATTATTGCCTTGATGGTGGACATAGGTAGCTAGAGTTCTTTGCAAACCCTAGAAGCAACATAATTAAAATGTGTCAAGCCGATTAGAGGACGTCTAACTTGGTTTTGTATGATGCATGTGATCTAGTATAGCCTTTGTCATAATAATGAGTTTATGTATGAGATGATTATATGATGTAATGTTAAGTGACCTGCGCGTCACCGTATGACATGATGGTTGGAGCCAAGGGACTATCACTTTAATGACCTTTGTGTCAACCTTGTTATTTTATTTTTATCGATGGGGTGACAGACTTGCTATGGAGGATCCCAGTGCAATGAGGCTTCAACAGGCACATGAGATCAAGATTGTTGCCATGAAGACCTCAGAGGATCATGAAGACATTCAGAACACCTACACTACCAAAAAACACTTATGTGATGATATGTCTTTGTCACAGTAGGTCACGTTTTCTGTCATGCGTGTACATCTATGACGATTTTATGACAGAATCAAGATAGTCATACCTGTGCTATCGTAGAAGTGTTCCATGGCAATACTGAAATTATCATCACAGAAGTGTCCACTTCCATGACTATAAATGCCACATCATGGAAGTGTTTTCGTCAAGGGTAGCCGACATGTGGCTTCAACCGTAATGGGTCGCCGTTAAGCTACTGGGTTCCGGTTTGCATCCGATAACCCATTAACAGCGTGGACCAATAGGGATTTTCCACGTGTAAAATTCTCATTGGCCAAAGGAACCACGTGTCAGCTCACCATTGGGATAGATGTCATCCATTCAGTGGACGAGAGGCGCCTATGATATGTCGAGACGTGGCACGGCCAAACAGTGGCCCATTTAGCCTAAAAAGGCCGGACCGTTTGACTTGGTCAAAAGCTAGCGGACCAGCCCATGAAAAGCCTGTTAATAGTCTGTTCACATATAGCCCATTTTATAGCCCGGTAACTCACGGCCCGTTATGGCCTTTCCGAATTCGGCCCAACGGCGTCATGTGGGTCGTCCAGTATAATACCAGCCCATTGTCTCTTTCGGCCCATGTATGACCCATGTCGTCTTTCGGCCCATATGAGGCATTTTGTATCTTTGGGCCCTTTAATGGCCCGTGGTGACTCTGGCCCATAATAAACAGTAAATTGCTTTATACCCATTAACGGCCCATGATTCACATGGGCTGTTTCCAGCCCGTGTTAGCTTTCGTCCTACTGAGGGCCAATAAATTCTTGGGCTCCTTTCCGGCCCTCGATTACTTCTGGTCCGTTACTGGCCCATTCTCCTAATGGGCCAAATTCAGCCTGTGGTTAGAATCGGCCCGTTTGTGGCCTGTTAACCCATTGCGCCATTTCCAACCCGTCATGTATTCGGCCCATTAATGACATGTTATGCCTATGATAGAATTAAGCTTTTGATGTCTTCCGGCCTGTTAACGCCATGTTACCGTGCTGGCCCAATACCAATTATGCATGTTTACGGCCCATGTCGCAGTTCGGTTTCGGCCCATGAATTGTTGGACCCATGTGTGGCCAATGGATCCTACGGCCCGTTGGAGGACCATTTATCCTACGGCCCGTAGGAGGATCATAGTTACCAGGGTCCGTATGTGGCCCATGGTTGTTTGGGCCACTAGCAAACCAAGGAAAAAGAAGACTAAGGAAATAAATAATCCAAAAGCTAACGCTAAGCTAAAAGGCAATTGCACAGATTACATCCACCGGGCATCAAAGTTCGCCACCAGTGCTAATATAGGGAACACCCTACACTATAAAAAATGGCTTATTGTTTTCTTCAGCCAGTCGCTGCTCATTAAGAACAGATGTTGTATCACAACAAAACAAATTACAGCCATATAACAAAAGGAGGGTTAGCATAAAAGTTAACAGTCCGGTAGATAAATGCACCAACAAAAGTTCAGAAGCTCAGTTCATTTGACCTAGCTGTTACGTTTTCATCCTGTACTGTCTGATGGTGCACCATAACCTTCGCCTTCATTTCTCCTAGGCTCCTGAACAACATAGCAAATGTCTGATAGTCTGGTTTCAAAACCATGCACATCTTGACGACATCGAACAATGGTTGTCCTTGTTTCACAAAGGGTCTCTGTTAGGGATTGGACTTGTGTCAGGAGTGCAGATATAACATTGTATTGAGCTTGCATATCTTGATCATGAGGCAGTTTGGACGAGATTGCCTTAACAACCAACCCAGTATTATGCAGGAAGGTGCTTTTGGCACTGTTAGTGGACATGTACTACAGCAAGGTAGCCCAATCCTTTTTGTTGCAAGGACAGGCCGAAACGATCTCTTATAATAAGCTAAGCGTTCTTGAGGACACACGGGAATTTCATCTAGTCCCTTTCATCATGTTTGTTTGATTTGCGTTCTCTACTTTGATAATTTGATATGTGGGTGGACCGGTGCTTGGGTGATGTTCTTACTTGAACAAGCCTCCCAATTATGATTAACCCCTCTCACAAGCATCTGCAACTACAAAAGAAGAATTAAGATAAATCTAACCGGGTCGACATCCGGCTTGGGTCATGCCGGCTGCTCATCTCGCATATCTTGTGCACCCGGCGCTGTAGAGGTAGCACCCGGCGCGCGATGAAGGCCGAGATGAGATCTGTTCCAGTGAGCCCCTCGCGCACTGTCATCTCCACAATCCGGTTGGAGATGTTTAGCAGCTCCTGTGGTGGGTTCTTGGGCCAGTAGACCCAGTTCAGCTTGGCGTGTGGCGGCTCATTGACGAAAGGCGGCAGATTGATGAAGTCTGCCGCTGAGTCAACGTTGCGCATGTAGAAGAAGGAGTTCTGCTGGACATTTTGGGGAACGGCCCTTTCTGCCGTCCCGTGATCACGGTCGCCCCGCAGTCGAACATGATGCCGACTGCCAGCCCCTGCTGCTTGAGAAAGAAGAGCCTCACGAACAGGTCCGTGTTCGGCATCAGGCCCAGATAGCCCTCACAGAGCGTGGCAAAGCCGGCTAGCTGCAGCACGGCGTTGGCGCCCAGGTGATGCGGCTGCAGCCCGAAGAACTCAAGGAAATCCCGAAAGAAGAGGCTTGCGGGGAGGCCAAACCCACGTGTGAAATGGGAGTAGAACACCATGTGCTCGCCCTGTCGCGGTGTCGGTTCCCATTTGGTGTTGTTTGGTGTCGCAGAGGTACTTGATGTCACCCTCGCCGATCTCGGAGCCCTCCCAGGATACCTTTGGCCGCGCCATCGCCGGGGCTCTCCAAGGGTGCGAGTGCGGTGAAGAAGAAGAAGAGTGTAGCCGCGGGCGCATGCAGCTGTCGACAGGCGCCGCGTGTCGTTGCTCGGGCAGCAGGCGGGCGTTGCGGCAGGGCTTCGCCTGAGCTCGGAAGAGAAGGAGAAGAGGAAGACGAGGGGAAAGCGGGGGTGTGCGCGTGGGCGTCACGGTCATGTCTCCTCACCCTCATTTATAACTGCAGTAGAATGTGGGGGAGTGGGATCGTTTGTGCCCATGATCTCCACTACCCCGCACTATGTGGGCACGTTCCCCATGCACATTAACTGTGTCGAGGAGTGCACCGTCCGGCGCCGCCGCAATAAATCCCACGCGCGAGGGCCGAGGGCGCGACATGGTGGGGCCCGGCCTGCTGTCGCGTCCCATTGCGTGCGTGGCCTGGCAGGGCCTCATCCGTTGCATGTCACCATGTGGGGGCCCGCTCAAGCCACGGCGAGTGCAAATCGACATACGAACCAAGACCGAGCGAGCGAGCATTTTCGTTTCTTGCCCAGACCGGGGGCGCGATCTGGCTTTCGAAAGTCGACATCCAGTGGGTGTTGCCGGAACCTGCGACCTCGAAGCCGGCGCCCGGGTGCTAGGCGCCACCCTAGCGGGCAAGCGTACTTCATCAACAAAACTGCTTCCTCACAGGGGTAAGCTACGAAGGCCCCCCTGCTGGGAGCCGGCGAGCCTTCACAGCTTCGGGGACTACTGGCGGGGGGATGACCCCCGGGTAGGCAATGGAATCCAGATCCCTTTTTAAAACGCAGGGCAAGGTAGGCCCCTCAATCCGGCTGGCCTACCGGCCGGCTCCCAAGCGCGAGCCGACCGGGTACGGCCACCCGGCCGAGCCGGCTAGCCAATGCCGGCTGGCGACAAGAAGACAACTCCCAGTGACAAGGTAAGTGTGGCTACAACACTCCCTCCTTTACGCCGGCTCAGGCAGGCGTGGCTACAGTGCGTCATGTGCCCCCGCCCGGGGCGGACAGTGTCCAGGCGGCGCAACCCTATAGCTGGGCAGCGCCAGACGCCCCGTGACGTGGGATGAGGCATGCCACAGTGTCGTGCAGCAAGCCAGCCCAGTGCCCGGCGGCCCGCGCACAACGGTCCTGGCGGACCCGGCGGCCCCCACCATCGGCTCTGAGAGGATGACACCAGGGCCCCATGCCCCTGTAATCTTACAATTGTAACCCTGGGGGCCGCCTATAAGACCCCCCCCCCCGGTGCCCCTCCAAGAAGAGGGTCTTCCCCCGGTCACCTAATTAGTAGAACACACCCACACACACTCCCACGCACTCAACGGAGAGGCAAGACGGAGGCCTAGCGCTTCTTCCTCCTCCACCCAAATAGCTCCAGGAGCAACCCTCTAACCTAGTGCATATCATCCATTCGGGAGGACTAGGGGTGTTACCTCCCATGGAGGGCCCCGAACCTAGGTACATCTCATGTCACGCACCCACGCGTGCCAACCTCGCCTCTAGAACCCACCAGCATCCTCACGTAGCCCCCCACTTTTAGCCATCCCATGGCATCTGCCGTGAGATCACCACGACACCATCAGGGCGAAGCAATCTCGTGCGACATGGTAAGAAGAGAACAAGGACATGTCAGCACACACATGCATATTGGCCCCTATGTCAACCCACCAATCGGTGGACTATTAAACTAAAAGTATGGGAAACAAATTACCATACCCAGTTGCCCCATCACTATTGCTCATAGTCACATTGACAGACTTGGAGTCATGTCCTAGCTGTACTTGTTTGGGAACTTGTTTGCCCAATGTTCATCCGAACCACAAGTAAAGCAGCCATCTCTCTTTTTACTTTCTTCTTACCCTTCTTCTTGAAGGTAGTATTCTGCCGAACAGTGTTCTTTCCCTTGAACTTGTGGAAATTCTTCTGCACCACATTGGCACTGGAAGAACCCTCTTCCCCCTTTATGTGTGAGTCATTTGCTCTCAAGTTCTGCTCAACACTTCGATGACCGGTGACATCCTCAACAGAGAATTCACGTCTCAAGTGCTTGAGAGAAAGTAGCAAAGTTCCTCCATCCAGGAGGGAGTTTTGCAATAATGTAACACGCGACAAACTTGTCCGGTAACTCACACTTTAGGAGCTCTAGCTCCTTGGCGATGCACTGTATCTCACGAGCCTGGTCCAATACAGAACGGTTATCAACTATCCTGTAATCATGGAACTGCTTGCTACTTCTTGAGCTTGCATTGATTTTTTCCTTGAAGAGGAAAGGGTGATGCAGCATAGTAGAGATAAGTATTTCCCTCAGTTAAGAACCAAGGTATCAATCCAGTAGGAGGCACAAGCAAATCCCCAATATATGCACCTGCACAAACTAACAAACACTTGCACTCAACATGAAAAAGGGGTTGTCAATCCCTTCACGGTCACTTGCAAGAGTGAGATCTAATAGAGATAGATATAAAAGATAAGTAAAAGGCAAAATAAAGTAAATATAAATAAATTTCAGCAAGGTATTTTTAGGTTTTTTGTTTTATTGATCTAAAAATATATTATGGAAAATAGACCTGGGGGCCATAGGTTTCACTAGAGGCTTCTCTTTTGAATAAAGCATACGGTGGTTAAACAAATTACTGTTGAGCAACTGATAGAAAAGCGCAAAGTTATGACTATATCTAAGGCAATGATCATGACTATAGGCATCACGTCCGTGATAAGTAGACCGACGTCTGCCTGCATCTACTACTATTACTCCACACATCGACCGACTCCTGCCTGCATCTAGAATAATAAGTTCATAAGAACAGAGTAACGCCTTAAGCAAGATGACATGATGTTGAGGGATAAACTCAAGCAATATGATATAAACCCCATCTTTTTATCCTTAATGGCAACAATACAATGCTTGTCATGTCCCCTTCTGTCACTGGGATTGAGCACCGCAAGATTGAACCCATCACAAAGCACCTCTCCATTGCAAGAAAAACCAATCTAGTTGGCCCAACCAAATCGATAGATCGGAGAGAAATACTAAGCTACCTCAATCATGCATAAAAGAGTTAATAGAAGACTCAAATAATATTCATAGATATCTGACCATAAATCCATAGTTCATCGGATCTCAACAAACGCACCGCAAAAGAAGATTACATCAAATGGATCTCCAAGAACATCGAGGAGAACATTGTATTGAAGATCAAAGAGAGAGAAGAAGCCATCTAGCTACTAGCTATGGACCCTTAGGTCTGTGGTAAACTACTCACGCTTCATCAGAAGGGCAGCAAGGTTGATGTAAAGGCCCTCCGTGATCGAATCCCCCTCCGGCGGAATGACGGAAAAGGCCCGTAGATGGGATCTCACGAGAACAGAAGCTTGCGGTGGTGGAAAAGTATTTTGTGTGCCCTCTGACGTAAGGGGAATAGGAATTTATAGTGCTGGAGTTAGGGTTGGAAGCTCTCCGAGGGCCCCACAAGCCTAGGGGGAGCCCTCCTGGAGCGTGCACCTAGGGCTGTGGCCTCCTCCCGAAGCTTCCTATGTTTCTTTTGGTCCAAGAAAAATCATCGTAAAGTTTTGTTCCATTTGGACTCTGTTTGGTATTGATTTTCTGTAAAATCCAAAAACAAGGAAAAAACAGCAACTAGCACTGGGCACTAGGTTAATAAGCTAGTCCCAAAAATGATATAAAATAGCATATTAATGCATATAAAACATCCAAAATAGATAATATAATAGCATGGAACAATACAAAATTATAGATACATTGGAGACGTATCAAGCATCCCCAAGTTTAATTCCCGCTCGTCCTTGAGTAGGTAAATGATAAAAACAGAATTTTTGATGGTACTGAGCCCAAACATATGAAGCCATACGGATACTCACATCTGCAAAAGGCTGAGATTGAGAATTGAGGAATTGCTGAAGAATTCACTGATACAATCCTCTACTAGCCCCTTTGCTTCACCTGTGCTGTTAGTGAAGAAGAAGGATGGGACATGGAGGATGTGCATTGAAACCAGGCAGCTGAATGCCAGTACAGTAAAGAAGAAATACCCAATTCGCCTATCTCTTTCGAGAAGGAGTCCTTTTTCCGATACTTACTATTGGGGTAGGATAAAATAGCTGGAATCTTTCCATTCGTATACGTTATGAGCTCCTGCTTAAGGTTCTGGGCTACGAATTCCTTCCTTGGTCCCTTCCTTCGCTAGAAAAATTCCTAAACCTACCATCGAGAAAGCTGGAAATCCTACCGGTGATGCGGTAACATTTTGAAATGAACCATTTCGATGTGGAATGCTACCTAACATATTTATCAATGTAATTCTTCTTATTGTGGCATGAATATTCAGATCCATAAGATTCAAAACAAAAGTTTATATTGACAGAAAAACAATAATACTTCAAGCATACTAATAAAGCAATCATGTCTTCTCAAAATACCATGGCTAAAAAAAGTTATCCCTACAAAATCATAAGGTCTTGTCATGCTCTATCTTCATCACACAAAGTATTTATCATGCACAACCCCGATCACAAGCCAAGCAATTGATTCATACTTTTAATGTTCTCAAGCTTTTTCAACTTTCACGCAATACATGAGCGGGAGCCATGGATATAGCAATGTAGGTGGAATAGAAGGTGGTTGTGAGGAGAAGACAAAAAGGGAGAAAGTCTCACATCAACTCAAAAAATTAATGGGTTATAGATATGCCCGTCAATTGATATCGATGCAAGTGCGTAGGGATTGCCATGCAATGGATGCACTAGAGCTATAAGTAAAACTAAGTGGGTGTGCATCCAACTTGCTTCCTCACGAAGACCTAGGGCAATTTGAGGAAGCCCATCATTGGAATATACAAGCCAAGTTCTATAATGAAAAAAAATCCCACTAGTATATGAAAGTGATAAAACAGGAGACTCTTTATCATGAAGAACATGGTGCAATTTTTGAAGCACAAGTGTGGAAAAGGATAGTAACATTGTCCCTTCTCTCTTTTTCTCTTTTTTTTCTTTTGAACTCTTTGGCCATTCTTTTTTTATTTTGTCTCTTTGGCCTCTTTTTATTTTTAAGTCCAAAGCCTATCTCGACTTGTGGGAGAATCATAGCCTCCATCATCCTTTCCTCAGATGGGACAATGCTCTAATAATGATGATCATCACACTTTTATTTACTTATAACTCAAGAATTACCACTCGATACTAGAACAAAGATATGACTCTATATGAATGCCTCCGGCGGTGTACCGGGATGTGCAATGATCTAGTGTAGCAACGATATCAAAAAATGGACAAGCAATGAAAACATCATGCTAGCTATCTTACGATCATGCAAAGCAATATGACAATGATGGTGTGTGTCATAATAAGAACGGTGGAAGTTGCATGGCAATATATCTAGGAATGGCTATGGAAATGCCATAATATTTAGGTATGGTGGCTGTTTTGAGGAAGGGTATATGGTGGGTTTAATGCACTGGCGAAAGTTACATGGTACTAGAGAGGCTAGCAATGGTGGAAGGGTGAGAGTGCGTATAATCCATGGACTCAACATTAGTCATAAAGAATGAAGGAAATATGCCCTAGAGGCAATAATAAAGTTGTTATTTTATATTTCCTTATTCATGATAAAGGTTTATTATTCATGCTAGAATTGTATTGATCGGAAACTTAAATACATGTGTGAATACATAAACAAATACCGTGTCCCTAGTAAGCCTCTACTAGACTAGCTCGTTGATCAAAGATGGTTAAGGTTTCCTAACAATAGACATGTGTTGTCATTTGATAATGGGATCACATCATTAGGAGAATGGTGTGATGGACGAGACTCATCAGTTAGCTTAGCATATTGATCACTCAGTTTATTGCTATTGCTTTCTTAATGTCAAATACATATTCCTTCAACTATGAGATTATGCAACTCCCGGATACCGGAGGGATACCTTGTGTGCTATCAAATGTCAAAGAAATATGATTTGAAAATTAATTTTCTGACCTTCACAGATGATTTGAGTAGGTATGGGTATATCTACTTGATGAAACACAAGTCTGAAACATTTGAAAAGTTCAAAGAATTTCAGAGTGAAGTGGAGAATCATCGTAACAAGAAAATAAAGTTTCTAGGATCTGATTGCGGAGGTGAATATTTGAGTTACGAGTTTGGCCTTCATTTAAAACAATGTGGAATTGTTTCAAAACTCACGCCACCTGGAACACCACAGCGTAATGGTGTGTCCGAACATCGTAACCGTACTTTATTAGATATGGTGCGATCTATGATGTCTCTTACCAATTTACCACTATCGTTTTGGCGTTATGCATTAGAGACAGCCCATTCACGTTAAATAGGGCACCGTCTAAATCCGTTGAGACGACACCGTATGAACTATGGTTTGGCAAGAAACCTAAGCTGTCTTTTCTTAAAGTTTGGGGTTCCAACACTTATGTCAAAAGGCTTCAGCATGATAAGCTCGAACCCAAATCGGATAAGTGCATCTTCATAGGATACCCTAAGGAAACAATTGGGTACACCTTCTACCACAGATCCGAAGGCAAGATCTTTGTTGCCAAGAATGGAATCTTTCTAGAGAAGGAGTTTCTCTCGAAAGAAGTGAGTGGGGGGGAAGTAGAACTTGATGAGGTAAGTGTACCTTCTCTCGAATTGGAAAGTAGCACATCATAGAAAACCGTTCCAGTGATGCCTACACCAACTAGAGAGGAAGCTAATCATGATGATCATGAAACTTCAGATCAAGTTACTACTGGACCTCGTAGGTCGAACAGAGCATGTTCCGCACCAGAGTGATATGGTAATCCTGTCCTGGAAGTCATGTCATTAGACCATGGCGAACCTACGAACTATGAAGAAGCTATGGTGAGCCCAGGTTCCGATAAATGGCTTGAGGCCATGAAATCTGAGATAGGATCCATGTATGAGAACAAAGTGTGGAATTTGGTAGACTTGCCCGATGATCGGCAAGCTATTGAGAATAAATTGATCTTCAAGAAGAAGACAGACGCTGATGGTAATGTCACCATCTACAAAGATCGACTTATCGCAAAAGGTTTTCGACAAGTTCAAGGGGTTGACTACGATAAGACCTTCTCACCCGTAGCGATGCTTAAGTCCGTCCGAATCATGTTAGCAATTGCCGCATTTTATAATTATGAAATCTGGCAAATGGACGTCAAAACTGCATCCCTTAATTGATTTCTTAAAGAAGAGTTGTATATGATGCAACCAGAAGGTTTTGTCGATCCTAAAGGTGCTAACAAAGTGTGCAAACTCCAGTGATCCATCTATGGACTGGTGCAAGCATCTCGGAGTTGGAATATATGCTTTGATGAGGTGGTCAAAGCATATGGTTTTATACAAACTTATGGTGAAGCCTATATTTACAAGAAAGTGAGTGGGAGCTCTGTAGCATTTCTGATATTATATGTGGATGACATATTGTTGATCGCAAATGATATAGAATTTTTGGATAGCATAAAACGATATCTGAATAAGAATTTTTCAATGAAAGACCTCGGTGAAGTTGCTTATATATTGGGCATCAAGATCTATAGGGATAGATCGAGACGCTTAATAGGACTTTCACAGAGCACATACCTTGATAAAGTTTTGAAGAAGTTCGAAATGAATCAGTCAAAGAGAGGATTCTTGCCTGTGTTACCCGGTGTGAAATTGAGTCAGACTCAAAGCCCGACCACTACAGAAGATAGAGAGAAAACGAAAGTCATTCCCTATGCCTCAGCCATAGGTTCTATCATGTATGCTATGTTGTGTACCAGACCTGATGTGTGCCTTGCCATAAGTTTGGCAGGGAGGTACCAAAGTAATCCAGGAGTGGATCACTGGACAGCGGTCAAGAACATCCTGAAGTACCTGAAGAGGACTAAGGATACGTTTCTCGTTTATGGAGGTGACAAAGAGCTCGTCGTAAATGATTACGTCGATGCTAGCTTCGACACTGATCCGGATGACTCTAAGTCACAAAACAGATACATATTTTTATTGAATGGTGGAATCTTTTGTGACAACACTGGAGCAATTGCCTTGGCAAAGGAATCCAGGTTTCACAAGAGAACCAAACACATCAAGAGACGCTTCAACTCCATTCGTGAAATGGTCAAGGATGGAGACATAGAGATTTGCAAAATACATACGGATCTGAATGTGCCAGACCCGTTGACTAAGCCTCTTCCGCGAGCAAAACATGATCAGCACCAAGACTCCATGGGTGTTAGATTCATTACAATTTAATCTAGATTATTGACTCTAGTACAAGTGGGAGACTGAAGGAAATATGCCCTAGAGGCGATAATAAAGTTGTTATTTTATATTTCCGTATTCATGATAAAGGTTTATTATTCATGCTAGAATTGTATTGATCGGAAACTTAAATACATGTGTGAATACATAAACAAATACCATGTCCCTTGTAAGCCTCTACTAGACTAGCTCGTTGATCAAAGACGGTTAAGGTTTCCTAACCATAGACATGTGTTGTCATTTGATAACGGGATCACATCATTAGGAGAATGATGTGATGGACAAGACCCATCTGTGTGCTTAGCATATTGATCGTTCAGTTTATTGCTATTGCTTTCTTAATGTCAAATACATATTCCTTCGACTATGAGATTGTGCAACTCCCGGATACCAGAGGAATACCTTGTGTGCTATCAATCATCACAATGTAACCGGTTTATCATAAAGATGTTCTACAGGTATCTCTGAAGATGTTTGTTGAGTTGGCATAGATCGAGATTAGGATTTGTCACTCCGAGTATCGGAGAGGTATCTCTGGGCCCTCTCGGTAATACACATCATAAGAAGCCTTGCAAGAAAAGTGCCTAATGAGTTTGTTGCAAGATGATGTATTACGGAATGAGTAAAGAGACTTGCCAGTAACGAGATTGAACTAGGTATAAAGATACCGACGATCGAATCTCGGGCAAGTAACATACTGATGGACAAAGGGAATTGCGTATCTTGTCATAAGGTTCGACCGATAAAGATCTTTGTAGAATATGTAGGAGCGAATATGGGCATCCAGGTTCTTCTATTGGTTATTGATCGGAGAGGTGTCTCGGTCATGTCTACATAGTTCTCGAACCCGTAGGGTCCGCACACTTAATGTTCGTTGATGATATAGTGTTATATGAGTTATATGATTTGGTGACTGAATGTTGTTTGGAGTCCCGGATGAGATCACGGACATGACGAGGAGCTCTGGATGGTCCGGAGGTAAAGATTGATATATAGGACAATGGTATTCGGACACCGGAAGTGTTTTGGAATGTACCGGGTATTCATCGGAATACCGGAGGGGGTACCGGACACCCCCGAGAGGGTAATGCACTACTGTAGGATGTTGCTAACGCGACACTACGATCAGAGACCCTTCGACGAAACTGTGTGTGATGCAATAATCGCAAACGATGGTGTAAAAAACCGTCAAAAAAGGTGCAAAACGTTTGTGATGGAGGATGCATCAAACACGGTTCAGATTTTAGTTGCGTGTGCGATGCAGGGCATACGGTTCAGTTCAATTAACTGTTTGTGATGAGGAGGAACAAAAGAAATGGGCAGCCAGATGAAGGTGTGTGCGATATACAACATATGGTTCACTCGGATGAACTGTTTGTGATTAGGCAATGCAAAAGAAACGGTCAGCCAGATCAAGGTGTGTGCGGTATACGGCATGCGGTTCACTCGGATGAACTGTTTGCGTTGAGACAAGAGAACAGAAACGGTTCAACTTAACAAGATGTGTGTGATACGCGGCAAACAGGTCTATAATCGGAAACGTATGCGAAGACCAATAACAACACAGACGATTACTGCTAACAAGCCATGTGTGTTGTGAGCAAACGATTGCTGGTATACAATTGTGAGTGATTGATGAACACATCACCGACGGGTTCCATTGTTTAGTCCGTGTGGATGTGATTTTCTTTGTCCGCACAACATCTACGCTCTGTCTATAGAGCATCAACATATATACTTAAAAAGACAGCATTGCATAACCAAATTAAGCATACAATTACACAAGTGACTACGCACATAACATTTCCACACACCAAAGTAAGCAATTACATGCATACTAAAGTAGGAGAAACAAGGATCTAATCATCTACTTATTGTTGCGACGACGCTTGCCATTGCTCTGGTTCCGGCTGGATCCCTGGCCATTTTGGGGAAGGAGGCACTTCCTCATGTCAACGATCCGCCTGTACATGTCGTAGCTCGTGTACGCCTCCTTGGCCGCGTACACGACGTGAGCTTTGTTGAGTTTCTCCATCCAGGCCGAGTGCCAGGCACGCTTGTCCTTGTTGCACGAATCCTTCATGTCTCTGTAGTAGGGGTCGATGATGGCCTCGGCGAGGTGAACCAGTGAGTCCTTCTCATTCTCCTTGTCGGTGCCAAAACCGGCAGATCTCGGGTAGGGGGTCCCGAACTGTGCGTCTAAGGATCGATGGTAACAGGAGACAGGGGACATGATGTTTACCCAGGTTCGGGCCCTCTTGATGGAGGTAATACCCTACTTCCTGCTTGATTGATCTTGATGAATATAGGATTACAAGAGTTGATCTACCTCGAGATCATATGTTGTGGTCTAAGACCTAAGGGTATGATGAGTAATGTCATAATGATCTAGCATGTCCCTATCGACTAGCCCGGCCTCGGCTTATATAATGTACCAGAGGCCTAGGATAACAAGAGTCCTAGTCGAATACGCCGGTGGGGAGGAGTCCTTGTCTTGTTCACCAAGTCTTGTGGAATCTTCCTCATGCATGTCATCGGCTGTCCGAACTGGCCCATGAGTATACGGCCATGGGGGTCCTTGGCCCAATCTAACTGATCGGGAGATGACGTGGTGAGTACCCCCTAGTCCAGGACACCGTCAGTAGCCCCCTGAACCGGTCTTCAAGTTGGGGACGCTCCTCGATTCTTCCAAACTGTTCTTCCTCTTCGGTCGTCGGTCTTGAAAACTGGTTCAACAAATCTTCCCATCTTCGACCTTGAGGATCGCCGAAGTAAATCTGAAGAGTTTACACGTCGGGTATCCGAGGAGCCCCTTTGAGTTATCGCCCTTTATCAATGCCTAGTTATTTTTATGCGATACCTCGGGTTTGAAGTTGTTCCCGGGCGGCAGTGTCCTCTTGCTTCCGAGCTCCAACGCCGGACTGTATTCGAGGCATCTTTTGCAGCCGAGCACCAACGCCGGACCGCTTCCGAGCTCCAACACCGGAATGTATCCGAGCTCCAATGCCGGACTGTGTCCAAGCTCCAACGTCAGACTATGTCCAAGCTCCAATGCCGGACTATGTCCTAGGTGTCATAGATCACCTTGGTTCAAAAAAGTGTTAGCCGAGCTTAATGCCAGAAATGCCCTCTAAGGAGCCAGCCACTTGCATCCGAGCTATATGTCGAACTGCTTCCGAGGTGGCTCAGCACCTCGGTCATGGGCTGATTGTTTGCGGATTTTATTTCCGATGCATAAATGTATTTGCTGACGAGATGTATTGCCAGTAGCCCTCAAGGTGTCTATCGGCCTAAAATCTGAGATGCACCTGAAGAAAAACATAAAACTGCTGATCCTGGTAGCCCCTGAGACCCAGGTCGTGAAAGCGGCCTGAGGATCAACTCCTAGCTCGGCAGCATACATAGGAATAGAAACGCAGTGTAATATATTAGAGGTAATAGTGATCGGCGGACGGGCCCCTGAGAGAGGGTCGTGAGAAGTCGTCGTGATATATCAGCTTGATGCCAGATAAGTCCCATATGGTACTCATTGTCGTCCGAAGACGCGCTTGTCCATAGTTCGATTATGCCGAACACTGAGCACTTTGAATTTTCTGCACTGAAAAGGCAATGCAGTAGCCCCCGAGCTACTGGTCGGGTGGCAACACCAGATCAGGGGATCGATGTGCCCCTTTAATATTTGTAAATAATGAGCGCAAAGCCCAGTAGCCCCCGAGCCTTAATGTGGGCACGGGTGGCCGAATTAAGGATCGAAGTCCGTTTGACAGAAAATTTCGTTGTGTTTAACACAAACTTCTCGGAAAGAGAATAAAGATCTCTTAAAAGAGCTTAGAGCTGGTCGAAATCCGAGCTCGCCAAGGTAGGCCCCAAGGGGTTTAAAAGATGGAATGCAGTAAATGGATTTTACTCGCAATTTTTATGTGTAATGATTCTATGTATCCAAGTACTTTACATCATTAATGCTCAGATCCGCATTGTACAAAACTTTGTTGACCGACCATCGGCTTCAACCTCCTCGACCAGTAGCTGGGGAGTGTTTGTCCTACTTTATAAAGCCTTTACAAGGGCAAAGTTTTACGGCAAACAAGGCAATCCGGTCATACGGTTTTATAAACAAAGGTACACGGAGAGATATGTTATATTACGGTTTAACGCAAGAAACATCTTCCAAAGAAAATAGTCCCGCTATCGGTTCCTTTCTTTGGGTCGTCATGCTTATCATGATCATGAAAACTCACCTCCGATCAATGTGGGAGGAAAATATTGAGGATTTAGTTTGGCGAAAGTTCCCGAACTCTATGGTATTAATGAACCAAAATTTTTACTTCCGTCGTTGCCGACCAATGTGATCCTTTAAGATTGCTAGCTTTCGGCTTCACCCAGTCTGAGGTACTAACTCGGATGATCCGGTAGTAACAATCACAGAGGTGCTCCCTTTACCACCTAGCCGAACAATCGGGAACGTAGGGGTAAGCACAGGAGCCAGGCAACCCAGCTTGGCCAAAATCTTAAGTCAAATTGATGCATATGGATGGCTTTATAACGATGATTACGGAAGGCGGCCCTCGTATATTAAATACAAACGCCGATGATATGTTTATTTTGACTCTGTTGCGACCATTTATCAGTTGAAAGTGGCCCATCGTCGGCTTCCGCCCCTTTGTAGATGCTACACGGGGTGTTTTCGCAATAACAAAACAACCTTAGCCGACGTCTCGGTGCCCGAAGGCGGTTGTGTTAGCGGAAACGAGGCAATCAGATATGCGGGCTTTATAACTTTCACTTAGTCATAGGAGCTTTAAACTGGGGAAGCTAACTACGAGCCCCCGGTTAGTGTTTTGCGACAGCCGAGGTCAAGCCGTAAACACTTCGGCCAATGTTATGAACGGCCCATCATTTAACATAGTCATCGGATCGCTGACCAGTTTACGCTTATTGTGACAGTCAGTTTTTGGCTTTCTCCACTGAGGTGCTTAACCATGCGAGCTGGAAGCACAATCGCAGTGGTTCTCCCTTTGCACACCTAGCCAAACAAAGCGAAACGTAGGAGGCAAGCACAGGAGTCGGGCAACCCAACTATTGACCAGAGACACAATTCGAAACCGAGGCATATATAGCAATATCCGAGAATGTTTTTGCCGAATCTCGAAAGGTGTCCGGCGTTGCACTGCAATACTTATGCTGGAAACACACAAATAGTTTAAAAGTGCCATAATCTTGGAAAACCAAAAAACGTCAGTAAAAACTTCATGTCCGAACAAGATCAAGTGTTCGGTGCCAACCCGAAAATTGGAAGAAAAAAAATGTGCTTCTGTCGTGTTTTAACATGACACATCCGATCTCAAGACTTCACGCGGGTCAGCCTACGGCTTCAAGCTCCTTATCCCAAAGGCGGAGTACTTCTCCAACGTCAGTTTAGCAAAACTAAACTCGAGCGGCTGTAGAGAGAAGCTAGGCTATCCGGCTATTGACCATGCACTCGAGTCGAAGAAGGAGCGGTAGAAAAAGACTTTGCAACGACCAAGAAGAAAACACTTAGAAAATGGCTCGTGTAAATTTAAGAGCCGCCAAGTGACTTGGGTAAAAGAGTTTTATGTATAATGATTGTATGTACCGAAGTACTTATATCATATCTGTGTTCACCCGAACTTTAAACGCGTCTTAACCGACCGTCGGCTTCTCCCTCTTCGGTCAAGGGCCGAAAAGTGTTATGTACTCCACCTGTCCAGAATATCGACGGTGTTTTCGATAACCAGGCAATCATGCCATAAGGCTGTAACAGACAAAGCGCGCTCAGGGAACTTATGCTATATTACTGACGAAGTGTAAGAAGCATCTTCGAAGAAAATAGTACCTCCACCGATACCTTTCTTCGGTTGCTCATTGTTACTATGAGACTTGTGCAATAGATTTTCTGTATTCATGAGTTCCGTTGTGTGCCGACCATGATTGAAAACAATAAGAGCGCTAGCTTTCGGTTTCACCCAGTCTGAGGTCCGAGCTCGGATGACCCGATCGTGACAATCGCAGAGGTTCTCCCTTTACTCCCTAGCCGAACAATCGGGAACGTAGGGGTAAACACAGGAGAAAGGCAACCCAGCTTGCGGAACACTTAAGTCAACATGGTGCATATTGTGGCGTAATACACGAACAAGGAATGAAGCCATACAAGTATAATCATATGCAAAAGGAAAAGCTTCATAAAGAAGCCCCCAAGTAGACGGGGTATTTGAATTTGTGTGTCATAAACAAAGTTTTGACAAGGAAGCTTTTCATAAACAACTTTTTGCCAAAAAAGTATAATGCTTGATCGAACCGAACAAAATTTAAAACTGAAAGTTTTTGAGCATGAAAGCGACTTAGCTGGTTAATGTGTTCGGCATTGATGACGCGGTCCGAGCTTGATGTGGGACAAGGTTCCATTCCCCAAGCCGGTCCCGATCGAGGTGGCGGAGCGAATAGCTCGGCGCTTCCGAAGTGGCAACATAGCACGGCCAATGCAGGCCCGCAGTGTGACGCCGAACTCCCCGTCGTGGGTTAATGAAGTGATGACGAAGCCCTCGGTCCAGCCGAGGTGACGTGGTACGTCGGTACGCAGAGGTGACAGCGCTGCCCGATCCGGATCCTTTATCTGTGCACAGAAAATAGTGCAAGCCGGAGATAATAGGAATAATAATAAATTTAAAAAAATGTTGCATAATTAATAATTTATGCAAAGTGAGTAATAAAAGACATATGGCCTGTGTGCCGAACACTCGATGAGGTAGAGCTCTCTCAGCGATGCCGAAGTCCCCGAGGCAACCGAACATGTCGGTATGGCAATTCAATCAACAAGATGATCATGCGAGCCAATTTATGCCAATTGGGGCAACGACGTTGGCTTGCCGAAGTGACCGCGTGACGCAGTCAAAGTCGATCACCTACACACATAAAATAGTGTGGTCCAAAAAGAATAATATAAATATATATAAAATCCTTGCATAATTGCTTTTCACAAAAATAATTTATTTAAAGAGATGTGGCCTGGCGCCAAAGTCAATGTCGATGCAGGGCGTCGGCGTGATGCGGTAAAGGCGTGGCAAAGCCTGAATTCACAGGTCGGTTCGAGTTCCGGATGCGGCGTTCGCCAAACTATGTACGGAAACTGACCGAACCACCACGCGGTCGTTGTTAATGCGACCACCATTTGATAGACCTGTGTACAGATGATGGAACAAACCAGAGTAATAATTCCTTGGGAAAAATAAACCCAAACAAGCAAAAATTGCTAGGATTAATAGCACCTGGTTTATTTGTTGTAGCAGTCCGAAGAAAGGTTACTCCCAAAATTGGGACTCGATCCGCACACCCACTGCCTGATGGGTGATGAAGCGAAGGTATGGCGATGCTGGCAAAGATTGCCGAGGCAAAGCCCCCGGTCCGGCTAATGTGACGAAGTTGGTCGGCTGGTGACGCCGAAGTCAGCAGAGTATGTTGATGAAGAAATAGCAAAGGCCCCGGTCCAGCCGAGGTGTCGAAGTCTCCATGTCAGCCGATGAGTCGAAGCAGGTCGGCTGGTGACGCCGAAGCCACCGGAGTAGGTTTGATGAAGATGTGGTGAAGCCCCCGGTCCAGCCGAGGTGACGGGGCAGGTCGGTAAGGAGACGTTGCAGCGGCCATGTCAGCCGAGGTGTTGAAGCAGTTCGGTGTGATGGACATCGGCTTGAAGAAACAACAGTGCGGCCATGCCAACGCAAGTCGTAACTTGAGACGCGGTCAACGCCGGATTGATGAAGTGACCATGCGGCGATGCCGGTGTGCCCACTCCGTGTGATCCGTGGGGTGGCGATGTTGGTGATGATTTATCCTTTGCGATTCTGAACCCTTGTTCGGCACGCCGAGATGATGATCCAAAGAAGTTGAGCTCGGCTCAACAAAGCGACGACGTGTCTAGTGCAGGTCGGCAGCCGTGAAGCAATATTGCCGGACTGGTTTGACGCCGGCATGACGGTGAAGATTACCTCCGAAAAGGAGCAAAATTTGTGAGCCTGTGTTTGGAAACAAAACACAATACCCTAGAAAGAGATTCTTCCAAAAAGGTTGTCCAATATGTCGTTCATGAAGAGAGATGAACTCATGTCGGATTCGTATTCGCGCAGAAGACAGATCCGAAAAGTGATGCACTAATCGGAAGGTTCCCGGAGTTTGTACGGTCGGATCGAGCTGAAATTTTGAGAGGTGGTAGATATGGAAATTTCGCAGCAGATGAACGGTTGGATCTTCCAAATAACCTCTGAGCTGGGCTCTGGAGACCACGCCCTAAACTCGTCCAGATTCCTGTTCAGACTTGATAGGCCTCCAGTATATCATAGATCGCCGGAAATTCCTCCATCGGAACGCGATGAAATTTTACAGGGTTGCTATATACTCAATTCCGCACTATTCCACCGAAGCAATCGTCAAACCGACGCTCGAGGAGGCGGTGACGGCGGATACGAGTTTGCTGTCCAGAAAAACAGCTCGGTCGCACGAGGGCAATGTTGACGTTGATCCCCCGGGCTCCATGGATGATTCCTCCATGATCTCGATAGAGATCGGAATTGATGATGACGAGGACATATGTCCGATCTTGACGATCCGAAGAGGAGCCTGGTCCTCGGACCAGCCGAGGTGACCAATCGAGCCGGCGATGAAGACGCCGACGTCGCAGTTGATCCGCAGACCAACCATTGATCCATTGCCGATCACACAACGGAACTCTCAATGAAAGCACCATTGTCGGTGTCAAAACCGGCAGATCTCGGGTAGGGGGTCCCAAGCTGTGTGTCGTGGATCGATGGGTAACAGGAGACAGGGGACACGATGTTTACCCAGGTTCGGGCCCTCTCTATCGAGGTAATACCCTACCTCCTGCTTGATTGATCTTGATGAATATAGGATTACAAGAGTTGATCTACCTCGAGATCAGATGTTGTGGTCTAAGACCTAAGGGTATGATGAGTAATGTCATAATGATCTAGCATGTCCTTGTCGGTGTCAAAACCGGCAGATCTCGGGTAGGGGGTCCCGAACTGTGCGTCTAAGGATCGATGGTAACAGGAGACAGGGGACATGATGTTTACCCAGGTTCGGGCCCTCTTGATGGAGGTAATACCCTACTTCCTGCTTGATTGATCTTGATGAATATAGGATTACAAGAGTTGATCTACCTCGAGATCATATGTTGTGGTCTAAGACCTAAGGGTATGATGAGTAATGTCATAATGATCTAGCATGTCCCTATCGACTAGCCCGGCCTCGGCTTATATAATGTACCAGAGGCCTAGGATAACAAGAGTCCTAGTCGAATACGCCGGTGGGGAGGAGTCCTTGTCTTGATCACCAAGTCTTGTGGAATCTTCCTCATGCATGTCATCGGCTGTCCGAACTGGCCCATGAGTATACGGCCATGGGGGTCCTTGGCCCAATCTAACTGATCGGGAGACGACGTGGTGAGTACCCCCTAGTCTAGGACACCGTCACTCCTTGCTTCCCCAGATCTTGTATTGGCCCTGGATGTCGACAAGATTCTGGCAGGCGATGCCCGAATTCTCCAGCGCCTTTTCATCGTTGGTGATGTCCACCGTAGCGAACATGTAGTGGGGGCTATTGACAAACCTAGCGAAACACTCGCAAGGCCTTGTGGCCAGGCAGTAGTGGTAGACGAGGATGTGGTGGCGCACGCACATCTAGGCGACGGCGACCTTGGGATGAGACCTGGCACGAGCACGGGTGTACTCCAGGTCGAACCCGACCACCTTGTACTTCTCCTCGGCAAGCAACAGCTCCATGATGTGGACGGAGTGCTCCACCCAGACCGGGTCATTGGTGTACACCACGAGAGGTCCATGAACCTTCTGTGGGTGTCCACCACGGCACGCATGGTGAACTGCTGCTCGTCGACGGCAGCCGCTCGGAGCGCCATTGGAGCTGCGCAGGAAACCCTCTAAGAATTTCTCGCGGTGGGTGTTCTTCTTGCAATGGTGGGGCGCGATCGAAAGGTTGAAGAGACACAAAGGTTAAATGGCCGTTGTAATAAATGGGGGCCGGTCGGCCTATAATCATCACGTCTTATCACGGCGTTCATAGCGAAGGATTCCAGTGCACGCTTGACAACACCGCACCGCACGCATGGGCTCGAAGAGGCACCAAATGTATCGTCGGTGAGCCTGTTCCCGTGCTGCCGCGCAGTTTACCACGCAAGCTTCCCGCGCGGCTAGTTTGGCCACGCGTCGGCTAGAAGAGCGACAAATCGTGGGCGTTTATTGGCAAAAAGCTTTGTAAAAACGAAGTGTGTGGAATGACTTCGGTCATAAGTTTACCCGTGGGTGATGGGGTCTAAGTTACACAGAAGGGTCATGATGGACACTCGAGTGTGATAATTAATTATGCGCTCTACAGGGCACAAGGTGGAAGAAACCAACTGTGTACAATAATGTCGAAGATCGCAATCGAGTTAGTTATACAAATCGTGTGCTGTGAGATGTACAAGGTAAACAGATTCGAGAATGGTTAATAAAATCTAAGACCATTGCATATTAAGGTCAAAATAGTGCTACCAATATACGAGTCTCATACTATGCCATTTCAACGATTGTACCACAAAAGCTCGAAATATTACAAGGTTCAAATTCCAGAGTTATACGGCTCAAATTCGAAGATTACAAGGTTCAAACTGATATTAGAAATGAAATTCAGCTCACCGGCTGCAAACGATCACACTGATCCACTGAACATGGATGTCAGAGAGGTTCAAACTAATATTACCACTTCTAAGTCTGGTTTCGAAACCTCACACTTTTTGCAAAGGGGTCAGCCACTGAGAAGTCATGTATGGGGTTGACACGATCACTTCCGATTACTCTGTCATCTGAAGTTCCAAAATGAAATTCAGCATTTTTGGAGCCTATCCATTCTGCAGCAGGCGTCGGTTCTGATAACCCACAAGTATAGGGGATCACAACAGTTTTCGATGGTAGAGTATTCAACCCAAATTTATAGATTCGACACAAGGGGAGCCAAAGAATATTTGAAGGTATTAGCAGCTGAGTTGTCAATTCAACCACACCTGGAGATTAATTATCTGTAGCAAGTAATCAGTAGCAAAGTAATATGATAGTTTTGATAGTAGTGACAGCAGCAACGGTAACAGTAACAGTGATAACAGTAATTTTGTAGCAAGTGTAATAGTGATGATAGCAGTAGTAACTTAATAGAAATAATATAAGTTAAATTCATAGGCATTGGATCAGTGACTTGTTGGATGATATTCATCATGTGACAGTTATAACCTAGGGCGATACGGCACTAGCTCCAGTTCATCGATATAATGTAGGCATGTATTCCGTAAATAGTCATACGTGCTTTATTAAAAGAACTTGCATGACATATTTTGTCCTACCCTCCCGTGGCAGCGGGGTCCATATTGGAAACTAAGGGATATTAAGGCCTTCTTTTAATACAGAACCAGAACAAAGCATTAACACATAGTGAATACATGAACTCCTCAAACTACGGTCATCACCGGGAGTGGGCCCGGTTGTTGTCACTCCGGGGTTACCGGATCATAACACGTAGTAGGTGACTATAACTTGCAAGATTGGATCTAAAACATGGATATAATGATGAATTCATAAACGGTTCAGATCTGAGTTCATGGCACCCGGGCCCAAAGTGACAAGCATTAAGCATAGCAAAGTCATAGCAACATCAATCTAAGAACATAGTGGATACTAGGGATCAAGCCCTAACAAAACTAACTCGATTACATGATGAATCTCATCCAACTCCTCACCGACCAGCGAGCCTACGAAGGAATTACGCACTCCCGGTGGGGAGCATCATGGAATTGGTGATGGAGATGGGTTGGTGATGACGAAGAACGAAGATCCCCCTCTCCGGAGCCCCAAACGGACTCCAGATTTGCCCTCCCGACGAAGAACAGGGCTTGGCGGCAGCTCCGTCTCGTGGAACGCGAGTCCTTGATTTTTTCTGGAAATATGTGATTTTATAGTATCAGGGGGATCGTCTGCGGGGCCACCAGGTGGGTACAACCCACATGGGCGCGCCAGGAGAGGGGGGCACGCCCTGGTGGGTTGTGCCCACCCTGGGGCCCCTCTCTGGTAGGTCTTGGCTCCAGAAATTCTCTTTTCCATAAAAATTCCTCGCAAAGTTTCGTTTCATTCCGAGAACTTTTATTTCTGCACAAAAACAACACAAGGTAGTTCTGCTGAAAACAGCGTCAGTCCGGGGTTAGTTTCATTCAAATCATGCAAATTGGAGTCCAAAACAAGAGGAAAGGCATGAGGAAAAGTAGATACGTTGGAGACATATCAACTCCCCCAAGCTTAAACCTTTGCTTGTCCTCAAGCAATTCAGTTGATAAACTGAAAGTGAGAAAGAAAACTTTTACGAGCTCTTTTGCTCTTGTTTGCATAAATAAGCTTAAACAGCACCCAGGTTTTCAGCCAAAATTATAACTAACCATGTCAACAATAACTCTTAAAGATTATATTAACTCATATCAATGACATAATCAGCTGGCGAGCAATAATAAGATATCTCATATAGCAACACGTTGTCAAAACAACCATGATATAATATGACAATAGTGGTATGTCGCTAGCCCTTTCTGAGACCGCAAAACATAAATGTAGAGCACCTCCAAAGTTCAGCCAGCGACTAAACATTGTAATTCATGGTAGAAAAGATACAATCGTGATGCACCCAACATTAGCTATACACAATGCATAAATCATGACGGCTGTGCTCTCTCAGTTTCTAGCGCTTGTTTTAGAAGGTGATGACACAACATAAAAGTAAATAGAAAGTCCCTTCGCAAAGGGAAGCAGTGATTTGCAGAGGTGCCAGAGCTCAATTTTTAAAGCAGAGATAAATGATATTTTGTGGCATGCACCCTTCTTATTCACTTCGCGACCATCAGTTATCAACATCTTCCATGCTAAGCACGCTACTGGCTGTTCCCAAGCGATAAAAGTAAAGGTTTTGACTCCATTGGGAGTTTTTGTTTGATTATTTCAGAGATGAACTCTTTTTCATGTTTGCAGTTTGGGACTGGGCATCCCTATTACCGCCCTTTTCTCATGCTATGGCGAGTGAATAAACACTCGACCTGAGAATAACCCGCTTAGCATGGAAGATATCGACCACCTCCTGTCGTTCCACGAACGATCCAGGCATACAAAAGGATAATTTTTAGAAGTTTTTTAGAGGTGGCACATGCAAATTTACTTAGGACGGCAGGGTAATACCGTATATAGGTAGGTATGGTGGACTCATCTGAAATAACTTTGGGTTCAAGGTTTTTGATGTACAAGCAGAGTTCCCAGTTAGTACAGACGAAGCTAGCAATTAGATTGAGATTTGAGAAGCGGCTAGCTAGAGAGCAACAACGATCATAACCATGCATTATGCATAAGTAACATTGGACACTAGCATGAGTAGGATATGAACACCATGAACATAAATATTAAAGAGGCTATGTTGGTTTTGATTCAACTACATGCATGAACATGTGCCAAGTCAAGCCACTCGAACATTCAGAGGAGGATACCATATCATCATACTACATCACAATCATTTTAACGCTATGTTGATATCCAAGATAAATCATTATCCACTCCCAGCTACTTATGCATGGCATGAGAGACTATAATCTCTAATTGTCATTGCAAACATGTTTAATCATAATGGGCTGAATCATGGATACTAGGTTAAACATATTTACACAAACAGAACAAGTCGAATTCATACCAGTTTCTCTTTGCCACAGCTAGTTCATCGAATATCGTCATTATTGCCTTTCACTTGCACGACCGAATGATATGAAAATAATAATTGTGCAAGAGTGTCGTGGACTAAGCTGGAATCTGCAAACATTTTATTCAACAGGAGAAGACAAGGTAAAATGGGCTCTTTATTAGTTCAACAATTATTCATATGAGAGCCACTCAACATTTTCATCGTGGTCTTCTCCTTGGTGCAACTCGAGTAAGAAGAAAAGAAATTCAGAGAAACACACTGAAATATTTTTGGAGTTTTTGGTTTCTTTGAACAAGCAAATAAAAGGGAAAAGCAAAAAGAGAAAAACTATTTACACGGGAAAGCTCCCAACAAGCAAAAGAAGAACAAGGAAATCTTTTGGGTTTTCTCTTTTTAATACTACTACTAAGCATGCATAGAAAGTAAATTACTACAACTAATGTTTTTTGTTTTTCTAAAGTTTTTCAAACACACAAGAAGAAAGCAAGAAAATAAATCTAAGCATGGATGATACAATGAAAAGGTGTGAACACCGACAAATAGAATGATATGTGTGAACATGAATGTAGTGTCGGTGAGAGCAGTACTCCCCCAAGCTTAGGCTTTTGGCCTAAGTTGGTAATCGGTCAGTAGCCTGGATAATAGTTGGCGTCGTAGCTCACAGAGGCTCTCGGTGCAGGGGCCTCAGCCTGCTATGCTGCCTTCACTGCTGCGTTGTGAGCTCGAGCCTCGCTCTCAAGAAAAAAATATCTTCCTCTGTTGTGATAGTCAAAAAGAGCTGGCGCAGGCAAATATGTGTCCACAACAGATGTTTGGTTAAACAATATTATAAGTGAAATCATGAATATTTCCCTTAAGAATTTTATGATCTTTCAACGTGCCAAAATCTAAATACTACGTGGGTAGGATAGGATCAAAGGGCAAAGGCAAAATACCCAGCCCTCGTGCTAGACGTGTGGCATAAATTCCACCATAGAACCAGACACTGTTAGCATTGTGCTGAAGTCTGCGTGCAACAATCGCCCCAAGGTTATAATTCCTTTCACCGGTGAGAGCGGCGCGTATGTGGCTCAAGTCTGGAGCACAAAGTGTACTACAGTCTTGCTTGCCTACTATACATTTCCCGTTAAATAATGCAAAGTACTGAATTGCGGGAAAATGTATACTCTTTATTCTACCTTGGGTCACTCCCCTCCTTTCACCGTTGAAAAGACTAGTCAGGAAAGATTCGTACTTAGCCTTTGGTGGTTCGTCAAGCGAACCCCAAAATGGAAGTTTGCAATGGTGAGCAAAATTCTCCAGTGAGATAGTAAATGGATTATCATAAAGGATGAACGGCACCCTAGACTCACGTGGAAAATGTTTAAATCCTTTAACAAATGATTCAGTGAGAAGTTGGCGTTGTTCACACTTATCTGAAAGGTAGGGACCGAGACCGGCATTGTGAACATATTGCTCAAATTCCTCCTTGATGCCCACACGCACCATATATTCATCACAAGGCCATAAGCATGTTTTGGTGGCGGCATCTCGTGTGGAACTTTCACTTGGTTCTACATAAGACCGGCGAGCAGAACTGTCACTAGAAGATGCCCCCGAGGATCGTCTCCTCAAAGAACTCCTTCCAAATAGGTTCATCATGTCCGCGTACAATTTTCTGAAAATAAAATTTTTGGGGTGACAAAAATTTGTCAACAAAACTTTATTAAATTGATAGCAACTACTCATAGGGATACATAGAGGCCATAGCAAGCATTCAAACTACTTAGAACACTAAGAATTCAACATGCAAGCTCATCTACAACAGCACCAAGAGTAGCTAATTATTCAAAATATAAACCACTAAAACAAAAACTAATTGGACAAATGGTGGAGTCACATACCAAGCAACAATCCCCCGAAACAGTTTCGGAAACGGAGCTTCGAGCAAAGAGATCAAAATCCGCGGGTTTGAAAGCAAGAACACGGGAGAGAGAGCAATGGAGATTTTTTTTGGAGGTAAATGATGATGTGGGATGAAGAGGTAAGCGAGGGGGCCCACGTGGAGACCACAACCCACCAGGGCACGCCTGGGGTTCCTGGCGCACCTAGGTGGGTTGTGCCCACCTGGTGCACCTCCCTCTGGTATTATTTGCACCAAAAATTCAGAAATATTCATAAAAAAATTGTATAAAATTTTCAGGGCATTCTGAGAACTTTTATTTTTAAGTCATTATTTTATTGCACGGGAAATTCAGAAAACAGACAAAACATGGCATTTTATTTTATTTAACTAATAAAAACAGAAAACAAAAAGTAGGGACAAAAGATAGTGCTTACTAAATTCATCAACTTCATACCACTCAAAAATGATTCATTAATAAGGTTGATCAGGTCTTATTAACAACCACTTTCGATTAGCATGAAACCGAAGAACTTTCGTAAATCACTAGGTTACCTCAATGGGGATATGAATGTCCCCAATAATAAGCATTTCATATTTCTTTTTGACAGTAGGTAGAAGTATTTGAAAACTTCCAATAGTGATTGTCGGAGATTTTTCAATAACATTAATACCATTCACTTGGAATTGTTTCTTCAGAAAGTGCATCGTATGCTCATTACCATTAATATGAAAAGTGACCTTGCTTTTATTGCAATCAATAACATCCCCTGCAGTATTCAATAAGGGTCTACCAAGGATAATCGACATGTTGTCGTCCTCGGGCATCTCAAGTATGACAAAGTCAGTCAAAATAGTAACATTAGCAACAACAACGGGCACATCCTCACAGATACCGATAGGTATGGCAGTTGACTTGTCAGCCATTTGTAAAGATATTTCAATAGGTGTGAGTTTATTCAAGTCAAGTCTTTTATATAAAGAGAAAGGCATAACACTAACACCAGCTCCTAAATCACACAAAGCAGTTTTCACATAATTCTTTTTGATAGAGCAAGGTATAGTTGGTATACCCGGATCTCCAAGTTTTTTAGGTACTCCATCTTTGAAAGTATAATTAGCAAGCATAGTGGAGATTTCATCTTCCGGTATTTTTCTCTTATTTGTGATGATGTCTTCCATATACTTTGCATAAGGAGGCATTTTCAAGATATCAGTCAAGCGAGTACGCAAAAAGACTGGCCTCACCATTTCAGCAAAGCGTTCAAATTCTTCATCAGCATTCTTTTTAGTTGACTTGGGTGGAAAAGGCATAGGTTTTTGAACCCACGGTTCTCTTTCTTTACCATATTTTCTAGCAATGAAGTCTCTTTTATCATACCTTTTATTCTTAGGTTGTGGGTTATCAAGATCAACAGGTGGTTCTATTTCAACATCATTATCTGGTTCCTTTTCATTGTTTGGTTGAGCATCTTCATGAACATCAACAATATCTTTTTCATTATCATTAGGTGGATGTTCATTACCAGATTGAGTTTCAGCATCGGAGATAGAAGTTTCATTTTCATTATCAGGAGGTTTCTCTTTCAGGTTCACTAGAAGCATGCAAAGTCCTATCATTTTTCTTCTTCTTTTTCTTTTTAGAAGGACTAGGTGCACTACTGTTGTTTCTTTGTGAATCTTGTTCAATTCTTTTTGGGTGTCCCTCAGGATAAAGTGGTTCCTGAGTCATTTTACCTCCTCTAGTTGCAACTCTAACAGCAAAGTCATGTATATTATTATTCATTTCATCAAGCAATTCTCTTTGTGATTTAGCAACTTGTTCTAACTGAGTTTGAACCATAGAATCATGTTTTCCAACACCTCTAACTTCATTTGAAATTCTAAATAACAAGTCACTCAAGCGAGCAATCATATCAGAATTGTATTTCAATTGTTTCATAACATTTGCATTGAAGTGATCTTATTTTCTAATGTAGTTTTCAAACTCATAAAGGCATTGACTAGGATGCATATTGTGAGGATTGTCATTATCATTGAACTTCATTAAAGAATTTACCTCTACCACCTTAGGCAGTGGTGGTGTATTAAGCCCATGTATTTCTTCAATAGGAGGTAAATTTTTAACATCCTCAGCTTTAATACCTTTTTCCTTCATAGATTTCTTTGCCTCTGCATATCTTCAGGACTGAGATATAATATACCCCTCTTCTTCGGAGTGGGTTTAGGCGGTAGTTCGGGAAGAGTCCAATCATCATAATTTTTCAATATGTTATTCAATAATTCTTCAGTTTGAGCAATAGTTCGTTCCCTGAAAACACAACCAGCACAACTATCTAGGAAGTCCCTAGAAGCATCCGTTAGTCCATTATAGAAGATATCAAGTATTTCATTTTTCTTAAGAGGATGATCAGGCAAAGTATTAAGTAACTGGCAAAGCCTCCCCCAAGCTTGTGGGAGACTCTCTTCTTTAGTTTGCACGTAAATATTTCCTGTAAGGCAGCTTGTTTCTTATGAGCAGGAAAATGTTTTTCAGAGAAGTAGTAAATCATATCCTGGGGACTACGCACACAACCAGGAGTAAGAGTATTGTACCAAGCTTTAGCATCACCCTTTAATGAGAAAGGAAATAATTTGAGAATAAAGTAATAGCGAGTTTTCTCATCATGAGTAAAAAGGGTGGCTATGTCATTCAACTTAGTAAGATGTGCCACAACAGTTTCAGTTTCATAACCATGGAAAGGATCAGATTCAACCAAAGTAATTAACTCTGGGTCGACAGATAATTCATAATCCTTATCATCAAAAAAGATAGGTGGAGTAGCAAACTTAGGATCACATTTCATTCTAGCATTTAGAGATTTTTCTTTATACTTGCATAGTAATTTCTATAGATCATCTCTATCCTTAGAAGCAAGAATATCTCTAGTTGTCTCCTCATTCATAACATAACCTTCCAGTACCTTAGGAAATTCATATCTAGGAAGGCTAGTTCTAGCAGGTGTCTCAGGAGTTTCAGTTTCAAGCTCATCATCAGATTCAACAACATCATGTTGTATTACTCTAGCAATTTGTTCATCAAGAAATTCACCAAGTGGCACATCATCATTATCAAGCAAGGTACTAGCATCATCATAAGCATTATTCATAGTAGAAGTAGCATCATCAATAACTTGCGACATATTAGAATTGATAGCATGTGGTGGTGTTGCAAGTTTACTCAAAACAGAAGGTGAATCTAAAGCAGAGCTGGATGGTAGTTCCTTACCTCCCCTCGTCTTTGAGGGAAATATCTTAGTCTTTGGATCCTTCAGATTCTTCATAGTGATAATATGATAATAATCCAAGTGACTCAACAAATATTGCTATGCTCCCCGGCAACGGCGCCAGAAAAAGGTCTTGATAACCCACAAGTATAGGGGATCACAACAGTTTTCGAGGGTAGAGTATTCAACCCAAATTTATAGATTCGACACAAGGGGAGCCAAAGAATATCTGAAGGTATTAGCAGCTGAGTTGTCAATTCAACCACACCTGGAGATTAATTATCTGCAACAAGTAATCAGTAGCAAAGTAATATGATAGTTGTGATAGTAGTGACAGCAGCAAAGGTAACAGTAACAGTGATAGTAGTAATTTTGTAGCAAGTGTAACAGTGATGATAGCAGTAGTAACTTTACAGAAATAATATAAGGTAAATTCGTAGGCATTGGATCGGTGACTTGTTGGATGATATTCATCATGTGACAGTTATAACCTAGGGTGATACGGCACTAGCTCCAGTTCATCGATATAATGTAGGCATGTATTCCGTAAATAGTCATACGTGCTTTATTAAAAGAACTTGCATGACATCTTTTGTCCTACCCTCCCTTGGCAGCGGGGCCCATATTGGAAACTAAGGGATATTAAGGCCTCCTTTTAATAGAGAACCGGAAGAAAGCATTAACACATAGTGAATACATGAACTCCTCAAACTACGGTCCTCACCGGGAGTGGGCCCGGTTGTTGTCACTCCAGGGTTGCCGGATCATAACACGTAGTAGGTGTCGTGGTTTTGTCACGGCAGATGTCCTAGAGAAAGGACTTAGTCGTGGAGCCATCGCTACGGGTTAACTTAAAGGGGTTAAAGCGGACAAGGGACGCAAGAGAGTTTTTATACTAGTTCGGCCCCTTACGATGAAGGTAAAAGCCTACGTCTAGTTGTGATGGAATTGCTGGGGTTTCGATGACCAGGGAGCGAATACGCTTTGCCTGGGCCTCGAGTTGTTGTCCCTGAACCGCATCCGGGTCGTCCCCTTATATACCTGGGTTGACGCCCATCGGTTTACAGAATCCCGAGGCCGGCTCAAAATCGTGTCCTGCTCGGTCTCTGCTACTTCTATCTTACAACACAAGTTTACATATCAACGCCGGTTTATGTCTACAGGCCTTAAACCGGCTTTGGGCCCTGGGCCTTCATAAAGTGTCACCGTCTGTCTTCATGGACTTCAGATACAGATGAACTACTTATGGGGTTAACCCGGCTTCTCCTGGCCGGTTTACGCCCAGTGGTAATATCCCCAACATTAGGCCCCAGATTGATTTGAACTGGTTCATGTCAATCCTAAATACTTAAGAAAATTTCTTCTTCAACATCTTCACATAATCTTGTAAACCGCCATGACATCATCTTCTAGGACCATGGTAAACTGCCGTGACGTCACCTGTTACTTAAAACTGTGTATAATCCACCTTCATTAATGAGCCTCCGACAATCGAGGCGACAGCTCCGCCTCATATCCAAAATTTAGGCTCCTCGATTTTCGCGCCTGACGCTTATCTTTCTGCCCTTATAAATAGGGCCAGGGGGTCTTTCCATTTTCCCCCTCGTGCCTCTTCGCGTCGTCGTCTTCCTCGCGCCGACCGACCCTCAAGCTCTGCCGCCGCCGTCGTCCTTCGCCTCTGCTTCGACAAAGGCCGCTGCATCAACCTGATCGTATCAGAGAAAAGCGGTGATCCTCCGCTGCTTCCTCCTGCACCAGTAAGTCCCTCTTCTTCTCGCCCTAGATCCGCCATTAGGGTTCGGTGTTCTTCGTAGCTTGAAGTTGTTCTTCCTTCGGTAGCACCAACGGCCGGTTAGATCTGACTATTTTCAGCGCCTTTTGTAGTTTAGAATCCTTTCTTCTTGTTAAGGCACCTGCTTGATATCCAACTCATCTGAACTTACTGAACTTTTTAAGCGGTTGATATTAGACCAGAATATATTTTGTTTTTCCAATGCGCGGTAGATCTGAAATTACCATGGCAAGATGTGAAACTTGTTTCTTCCTTCGCTTATACACTTTTAATACCAGATGGGGCGGTTTAACTTCATATACAAAATGATGACCCAGTAGATACCATTAGTCCCCTGTTGAACCGCCAATGCATTCATCATTGTACTGTTTCCATTGGCAGACTCCGGATTACGAATAACCAATTCCGGTTTAACAATATGCTTACATCCTTATACTGCTGTATAGTTGTCCATTGTAAATCTTAAACCGGCAATAATCATGTTTCAGATCTTTCATTGCCATGGCCAAGCAAGTCAACGAATGCAATTGGGCTCCTTCTCGAGTAACCGAAGAACAGTTAAACAATCTTGTTAAAACGGGCGCTTTAGCCAAGAAAGATGTCATCCACTGGAGGGTCCCTGGCCCGGAAAATCCTCCTACACCCAAGGACGGAGAGGTAGTCGTGTTTGCTGACCATCTGAGTCGAGGTTTTAGCCCTCCCGGTTCGAAATTTTTCTGAGATGTACTAGCCAATTTTCAGCTGCGCCCTCAAGACATCGGTCCCAATTCTGTGACCAACATCTACCACTTCCAAGTCTTCTGTGAGGTTTATCTGCAAGAGGAACCTACAGTCGAACTGTTTAGGGATTTCTTTCACTTAAACCGTCGCACCGAGTTCTCGGATGGACCCAATACGGAACTGGGCGGAATGGCGGTTCAGAAAAGGAAAGAAGTCACCTTCCCTCATCCCAAACTCCACAGTCACCCCAAAGAGTGGAACCAGACTTGGTTTTATTGCATGGATACATCTCCACCTGATGAAAACCCCCTGCCGAGTTACCGCCCTGAACGCCTGAGCAACACACATCCTTTTCCTCAGAGGTTGACTGCAAGAGAAAGGGCCAACTATGCTCCTCAATTATCAAATCTTAGAGCCTTCATGGCAAACGGTTTGACAGGAGTTGATCTTGCTCGTTGTTGGATAAGCTGGAGTATTCTGCCCTTAAGCCGGCGCTCCGGTTTGATGTGTGAGTATACGGGGAGTTTGAAGGATGCTCAGCGGCACATTGACATTCAGCTCACAGATGCAGAAGTCACTGAGGCTGTAAAAAAGATACTGAACGAACCGGAGGCTGTCTGTGCCCAAACCGGACTACTCCCTTTCTGCACCTTCAACAAACCACCAGCTGTAAGAATCATATAATCTTTTTATCTGAAGTTGCTTCTGTCCAAATATTCTGTGAAAGTGTGATTATTTTCTGACAGGGTGATGATCCGTTCTGGAACAAGAAACCATCACAAGACAAACCGGCGAAGCCGCAAGACAAACCGGTCAAGCCAGTTCGTCCAAAGACCAAGGTTGTTAAAAAACCTGCCAAGAAAAGGACCACTGCATCCTCCGATCTACCAGCTGATGACGATGTGGGTAATCCGGAACCAGAGGTAGAACTTGACTCTCTTGGTTCATTTTTCGTACACCTCATTGACAATGATTATTATCAGGACGACGCTGAAGGCAGTCATGCTGATGATGTAGAGGTAATCATTCTTTCCTCCGATTCAGATCCTCTGCCGACATCAAAAATCCGTCGAGCAAACCGGAAAGTAAAATTTTCTCACCCCCTTGCTTACTTGGACCCAAACTTTCTTTTGAAGACACAGCAGCACGAGGCTCGCCGCACAACCCGGCACAGCGGCCAGGTAGTTACCTCCGCCGGTTTACCGAACAGTCCGGTTCGGAAACGCCGATCAGAGGTCTCTTATCCCATTGATACTTCATGCCCCAAAGCAGGTTGTTTCCGCCAGCCTCTTAACCCGTCTGATTCAAATTATCAGGGTACTTCTCACTCATCTTCTGGCGAGTCGTCGGCCACAAAACTTCCACCCCTCAAAACGGTTCTTGGGTGAGCTATACACTTGTTGTTATCCTTGATGTTGCTATTTTGATATACTGTACTGATCCTCATGTTTATTTTTCTCAGCGCCAAGCCCAGACCCAGCAAGAAAGCTCGGTTGAATAAACCGGCTGATGAAGACGTGGCTGTTGAACCGGAGAAAACTCCAGATCCTGAAGAGACCAACATTGATGCCATACTGAATGACCCACCGCCTCAAGATCATGACTTCGTTGCTGAGCAGGCAGAAGTTGACACCACAAGCCATGCTGACCAGCCAACCAGCCCTGTCCGAACTGACAATAAACCGGCAAGTCCAGTTAAAAATACTGACAAACCGCCAACCCCAGTAACGGCTGCTGATGACAAAGATGATGACATTATGATTACTGGCACTGGCCATACCGCTCCGGGCAATCCTGTCGCTTTGTCAAAACATACTGCCAAAGATGAGCTCTCTGCAATTGGCAAAGGCAAATGGAACGCCGATTTGTCAAATTATGCCCATCTGAATGCTCAAGACCTTCACTCTGGCTTCCTGAACCGTCTGTACACCAGCCGTGACTATGAAGCCGGTTTGGTAAATATGATGAAGGAGCGATATGAGGTAACTTCATAAGTGTTTCTCTCTTATATTTAATTGCAGCTTATCAACTCCAGTAGCCCCCAAGTGACGGTTTAAGATACCAATTTAAACCGGGACTTAGTAACAATTTCATGTTTGCACCAATGCATCTTAACTTCACTGATGTAGCCCCCAAGGGCCGGTTTAACTTTATAAAGATGAACCGGGACTTTGTAGAAGAATTCCCATATCAGCATTTTATGAGCAAATACACATTAGCCCCCAAGTGCCAAGCTTAATACTTGTATTGTGCTTGGGACTTGTAAAAATTTCTGATAAAGAGCAAATATGCATTAGCCCCCAAGTACTAAGGGCATAACTTGTTATGTGCTTGGTACTTCAAATATGTACTGTCAACTCATTATATATCTGTCTCTTTATAGGCTGAACTGAGCAAGAAGGAAAGCCAAACCGCTGATCTGCAAGAGAACCTCAAGTCCCAACAAGCTGAAACCTCCAAAGCGAAGGAAGCATTGACCAGCGCTCTAGGCGCTATGGAAAAACTGAAAGAGGGTTTCAACAAAGAGCGGGCGGATTGGGAGACTGAAAAATCCGCTTTGATAAAAAGGGCTGAAAACGCAGAAGCCGCTCTTAAACCGGTGGTTGACGAACTGACCGGCGTAAAGCGGCAGATTCATGCCATGACTGCTGCTGTGTTCGGTAAACATTTTTTCCTTAATACTTTCAACATATCTTTCCCATGTGTTGTCGATTTACTAATGTGTACAATGGTACAGGAACTCGCATTAGCCATCTGGGCTCTGACGTATAGAAGAAATTGAAAGCGGCCTATACTCTGATAGAGCAGCTGTATACCGGCGTGCAGCGGATCATCTGCACCGCTTCACACAATAAACCTCCTCCAACATTGATCAAAGACACCTTAGAAAGGCTATCCATGCTGCCTGCCCGGGTTGAAGAACTAAAGAAAGTTGCGGCAAGGGCCGGAGCTCTGACCGCTCTAACCCGGGCAAAGGCGTGGGTGCCTGATCTTGATTCGGTGGACGTGGCTAAAGGCTTCCCAAGCTTAAAAGAAGACGGATCAGAATTTGGCCAGGAGGATCTCCGCGCCATAAACCGGGAAGTACGTCCACTGGCTTGTCAATTGGCTAAAGAAGCTGATCTCTCATACTATCAGGCAAGTTATGATGACAAGAACAGACGGGTTGCTGCACCAATTCCGGAAGCGCAAAATCTGATCCCTCCAATCCGTAAGCACACTTATGCCCCTGATATTGAACCGTCCACCCTTATAAGCGACGAAGCTGTGTTCCAAGCTTTAACTGGGATCGACTGGGCAACTGTTGACTTCCAGCCGCTGGGTAGAGACGAAGAAGATGAATCGGTGCAAGATGATCCGCAGCCGTCAGGTCAAGCTGATAAGCAATCATAATCCGGGGGCCGGTTTAGTCTTCCACATGCTGCAATGCTTATTGAGAAACAATTATCCCTTTGGGCACTGAAACGCCTTGTAATAGGCTAGTTAAAACACTTGGTCTGTTATGCCTTCGTGCATATTTATCTGCAACTGATGCGTGCCAATCCGCCATGCTTAAGATATGATGTTCATAATCCATAGCTATTTATTCAAGTTGTTCCTGCAGATAAGAAGCTTAAAGTGCCCTGGCGGTTTACCACCGGGCGGGTCATGATACCCAAATATATATATGACCAAGGTTTATAATCAAGGTTGTAAAAGATAACCAAATATGGAAATATATGATACCTGTGACCTTTAGGCATAGTGTTGGCTGACCAACTGTGTAATGAGGGTAATAACCCTAATCCGGAGTAGAAGTAACTCCTGTTATATGATGCCGATTTATCAGAAAACCATTCCGAGCTGTGATAAATACCGGTTTACTCCATACTGGTGACTTTGAGTCAGAACCAGACCGGGTTGATAGTCTCCGGATTATAATTTGATCGTGTGCTGACAACTTGTAGTTGACAGCCTAACCGGGTTGATAAACACCGGTTTTAAAAACATCACAAATCTTATGAAACAAAGAAAACTTAGCAAAAGGCAAATAAAAACCGTTGTAGTCGAGGCTTTTCACGGGCTGCCAGGCCCCAAATTCGAGGCTTTTAATGGGCTGCCAGGCCACTGAGTTAAACCATTTTGCAAAGACTTTTAAGATGGTCCTCAATCCTTAACCAATCATCGTTTTAACTTGACAAGTTCAGGGTCTTCATTTTAGAGTAACTTGTCAAAGTTCGAAGGGTCATACCAGGTTTACCTGGGCGGAGTGACTTACTTAAATAGGCAGGTTAACCCGGGGTTTTAGGTGTATACACCAGGCTTCCAAGCCATGGCTTGATAGCCTGTTACAAGTGTAGATTCTGAGTTCATTTCGACAGCAAAGAATCCCCAAGCAACATTGTGAGCTGTGCTCAGTGGGTGCCTATGTTTGAGCTGTTGTTTTACAACACTCTCTTTGGCCCCAGATTGATGTGGCTTTGAGCCGATCAAGAGGTGTAGCTATGGTTCGGATACGACCAAGCCCCCAAGTGATGTTGTGGCATTGCGCCGATCAAGAGGTGTAGCTATGGTTCGGATACGACCAAGCCCCCAAGTGATGCTGTGGCATTGCGCCGATCAAGAGATGTAGCTATGGTTCGGATACGACCAAGCCCCCAAGTGATGTTGTGGCATTGCACCGATCAAGAGGTGTAGCTATGGTTCGGATACGACCAAGCCCCCAAGTGATCTAATATAAAGCTTTGAGAAGCTAAATCAAGGGGTAAACCGGACGCCGCTTTGTAAGCTCCATGTAACTACACATGATGTAAGAAAAACAACAGATACCCCGCTTTAGCTGAGGTTCCGGTTTATTATATTGATCATAATATATACAATGTCATAATATGTACATAAGCAGAGCCTATAGCTCAAGTATAGTAGGGCCGAAGATGAGCAATATTCCATGGCCGGTTGGTCTCCTCCTCCGATTTATGTGAGTCTTTGCGCTCTCGAACATCGATTAGGTAGTATGACCCGTTGTGCAGATTCTTGCTGACCACAAAGGGTCCTTCCCAAGGGGGGATAGCTTGTGCATATCCGTCTTGAAAGGTTCTGGTTCTAACCCGGCGGCTATGATAACGACACAGATCTTGCTGATAAATCGCCGAACGGGCTGCCACCATGTCACGCTCCTCATCTAACAGGTCAAGAGCTTCCTGCCGTGCCTTCTTGTTGTCAGCTTCAACGTATGCCGCTACACGATGTGAGTCATGACGGATGTCACTAGGAAGAACCGCTTCCGCTCCATAAACCATGAAGAACGGTGTGTATCCTGTCGATCTGTTGGGTGTGGTATTATGCTCCATAACACTGAAGGTAGCTCCTCAACCCAACAATCCGGCGTCCGTTCCAAAGGAACCATAAGCCAGGGTTTGATGCCTCTCAAGATCTCTTGATTGGCCCTCTCCACTTGAACATTGGACTGGGGGTGATCCACTGATGATACGTCAAGCCGGATGTGCTCACGTTGACAGAACTCCTTCATGGCACCCTTTGACAGATTGGTACCATTGTCTGTTATAATGCTGTCTGGAAAGCCAAACCAGAAGATCACCTTTTTGATGAATTGAACCGCCGTGGCTGCGTCACACTTACTAACTGGCTCTGCTTCCACCCACTTCGTGAACTTATCAACCGCCACCAAAAGGTGGGTCTTCTTGTCCTTGGACCTCTTGAAAGGCCCAACCATATCCAGCCCCCAAGTTGCAAACGGCCAGGTGATTGGAATCATCCTCAATTCTTGAGCCGGTACATGAGCGCGCCTTGAGAATTTCTGACAGCCATCACATATTTTGACCAAGTCCTCGGCATCAGCATGAGCTGTCAACCAATAGAAACCGTGACGAAACGCCTTGGCCACCAAAGATTTTGAACCGGCGTGGTGACCACAATCTCCTTCGTGGATCTCACGCAAAATTTCACGGCCTTCCTCAGGAGACACACAGCGTTGAAACGCCCCTGTCACACTACAATGATGTAACTCTCCATTGATAATAGTCATGGACTTGGACCGCCGGATTATCTGCCTGGCCAAAGTTTCATCCTCTGGTAACTCGCCCCGGTTCATATACGCTAGATATGGAACCATCCAATCCGGAATAACATGAAGGGCCACCACCAACTGAGCCTCCGGATCAGGAACAGCCAAATCCTCTTCACCAGGGAGCTTGACGGACGGATTATGCAAAACATCCAGGAAGACATTAGGTGGAACCGGTTTACGTTGGGAACCCAGGCGGCTTAAAGCGTCGGCCGCTTCATTCTTCTGCCGGTCCACATGATCCACCTGATAACCTTTAAAGTGACCTGCAACAATATCCACCTCACGACGATATGCTGCCATTAGTGGGTCCTTGGAATCCCAAGTGTCGGACACTTGTTGAGCCACCAGATCCGAGTCACCGAAGCACTTAACTCGGCTTAGGTTCATCTCCTTAGCCATCCGAAGACCATGGAGTAAAGCCTCATATTCAGCTGCATTGTTAGTGCAAGGGAACATTAAACGGAGAACATAACAAAACTTATCACCTCGTGGGGAAGTTAATACGACTCCAGCCCCCGAGCCCTCCAATTGCCTGGATCCATCAAAATGAATAGTCCAATAAGTATGATCCGGCTTCTCCTCTGGCGCTTGTAATTCTGTCCAATCATTGATGAAATCCACAAGTGCCTGAGATTTGATCGCCGTTCGGGGTATGTATTTCAACCCGTGAGGCCCGAGCTCTATAGCCCACTTAGCAATCCGGCCAGTTGCTTCCCTGTTCTGGATTATATCTCCCAATGGAGCAGAGCTGACCACCGTGATGGGATGACCTTGGAAATACTGCTTAAGCTTCCGGCTTGCCATAAAAACCCCATACACCAATTTTTGCCAATGCGGGTACCTCTGCTTGGACTCAATAAGTACCTCACTGATATAGTAGACCGGTCGTTGAACTAGATATTCCTTTCCGGCCTCCTTGTGCTCCACCACAATAGCCACACTAACAGCCCGGGCGTTAGCTGCCACATATAGCAACAATGGCTCTTTGTCAACCGGAGCAGCGAGAACCGGCGGATTAGCCAGCTGCCGCTTTAAGTCCTCAAATGCTTCATTAGCGGCGTCACTCCAGACAAAGTTATCCATTTTCTTCAGCATCTGATACAAAGGGATGGCCTTCTCGCCAAGGCGACTGATAAACCGGCTCAACGCGGCAATCCGTCCTGCCAGGCGTTGTACATCATTGATACATTTCGGTTTGGCCAAGGAGGTGACGGCCTTGATCTTTTCCGGATTAGCTTCAATACCCCGGTTAGACACCAAAAAACCCAAGAGCTTGCCTGCATGTACACTAAAGACGCACTTGGCCGGATTAAGCATCATTTTGTAAACCCGCAGGTTATCGAAGGTTTCCTTCAAGTCATCAATCAATGTCTCCTTCTTCCTTGATTTCACCACAATATCATCCACATAGGCGTGAACATTGCGGCCGATCTGTTTATGAAGACAATTCTGCACACACCGTTGATAAGTCGCCTGGGCACTCTTGAGCCCAAAGGGCATGGACACATAGCAGAAGGCTCCAAAGGGAGTTATGAAGGTTGTCTTCTCCTGGTCCTTAACTGCCATTTTGATCTGATGATAACCAGAATATGCATCCAAAAAGCTCAAACACTCGCAACCCGCCGTAGCATCAATAATTTGATCAATACGAGGGAGGGCAAAAGGATCTGCTGGACAAGCTTTGTTAAGGTCTGTGTAGTCCACACACATACGCCAAGTGTCGTTCTTTTTAAGGACCAGCACCGGATTAGCCAACCACTCAGGATGGAATACTTCAACGATAAATCCAGCCGCCAAGAGCCTGGCTACTTCTTCCCCAATAGCTTTGCGTCTTTCTTCATTGAACCGGCGGAGAAACTGCTTGACCGGTTTATACTTGGGATCAACATTGAGAGTGTGCTCAGCGAGTTCTCTCGGTACCTGGCATGTCAGAAGGTTTCCATTCAAAGATGTCCCGATTCTCACGGATGAACTCGATGAGCGCACTTTCCTATTTCGGATCCAAGTTAGCGCTGATGCTAAATTGCTTGGACGAATCGCCAGGCACAAAGTCAACAAGCTTAGTCTCATCGGCCGATTTAAACTTTAGGGCCGGATCATGCTCTATAGTTGGTTTCTTCAACGAAGTCATATCTGCCGGATCAACATTGTCCTTGTAAAACTTCAACTCTTCTGTTGCACAAACTGACTCGGCATAAGCCGCATCACCTTCTTCACACTCCAGAGCAATCTTGCGGCTCCCATGCACGGTTATAGTTCCCTTGTGACCCGGCATCTTGAGCTACAGATAGACATAACAAGGTCGTGCCATAAACTTAGCATAAGCTGGCCATCCAAATAGGGCATGATATGGGCTTCTGATTTTCACCACTTCAAAGGTCAAGGTTTCTGATCTCGAGTCATGCTCATCTCCGAAAGCCACCTCCAGAGCTATCTTACCAACAGGATATGCCAACTTACCAGGCACCACACCATGGAACACCGTATTGGACGGTTTAAGATTTTTATCTGTTAACCCCATGCGACGGAAAGTTTCATAATAAAGGATATTGATACTACTCCCTCCATCCATGAGTACCTTAGCGAACTTATAACCTCCCACCTGAGGTGCCACCACCAGAGCCAGATGACCCGGATTGTCAACCCGGGGTGGATGATCTTCTCTACTCCACACAATCGGCTGCTCGGACCAGCGCAAATAACGGGGCACCGCCGGTTCAACGGCATTCACCGCCGTTTTATGAAGCTTCTGATCGCGCTTGTCCAAGCTAGTGGTGAAGACATGATACTGTCCGCTATTCAACTGCTTCGGGTTGCTCTGGTAACCCGACTGCTGCTGCTGCTGATTGCCCTGATGATTATAGCCACCTTGGTTACCCTGATTACTTTGATTGTTATGTCCACCCTGATTACCGTGGAAGCCTGAACCGGAATTTCCGCCACCATAACCTGGCCCATGAGACCCGGGGCCCGAACCGCCTCCTGGTCCATGATCATACCGGAAAGAATCAGAATTTTTGAACTCTTGCATGATGTAACAGTCTTTCCAGAGGTGCGTGGACAGGATCTCCTTCGTCCCATGCTTTGGACAGGGCTGGTTCAACAGATAAGACAAACGGTCCGGATTAGGACTTGGCCCTCCACCGCGCTGGGGCGGTTTACCCTTACGCCGCTGGCCCTTGTCATGTGTATTAGTATTATCCACAAAGTCTAAACCATGGTCCGCCTTACGCTTGCCGCCGTTTCCATGACCCACCGGGTTGTGGTGCTGCCCCTTGGCGTTGTCGCTCTTTTTTTCCCTTCCCTGTCTTATCATCGTCAGACTCGGGATCCTTGGTACTGTCAGAGTCGGCATACTTCACCAGTGCAGCCATGAGGGTTCCCATGTCATTACAACGACGTTTGAGCCGTCCCAACTTCAACTTCAGGGGTTTAAACCGGCAATTGCCTTCCAATGTTAAAATTGCGGTGTCAGCGTTGATGCGGTCCGATGAATGCAAAATCTCCGAAACCCGGCGCACCCAATGGGTTGTTGACTCTCCTTCCTCCTGGACACAGGCTGCTAAGTCTGCAATTGACATGGGCTGCTTGCATGTATCCTTGAAATTCTGAATAAACCGGGCTCTCAACTCGGCCCATGACCTGATAGAATTAGCCGGTAAGCTCTTTAGCCAAGTGCGGGCCGTCCCTTCTAACATCATGGTGAAGTATTTCGCACATGCCGCATCATCCACATCCAGCATCTCCATGGCCATCTCATAGCTTTCAACCCATGTTTCAGGGGATAAATCGGCGATGTAATTCGGCACCTTGCGCGGGCCCTTGAAATCCTTGGGTAGGCGCACATTGCGCAACGCCGGGATGAGACACGGCACTCCCAAAGAACTAGAGGTAACCCCTGGTTCCACCGATGTGGTTGGACGAACCGGAGTAAGTTGACGGGCTTCATGCTGCACCGCTAACTCGGCCTCTCTGCATGCCCGAGCCCGGTCCACCACCTCCTGAGCATCACCAGCACCTCCCGCCGGGTTATTGCCATGGGGCGGATCACGGTTCCGTGCATTGCTTGACACTGCCGGTTCATCCATACGCCTGCTGTAACTCCGGCTTGGACGGGGAGTGGAATGAATCCGATCGCGACTATATGAATAAGCCTCCTGTTGAACCAAGGCTGTCTGAAGAAGCTCCTTAACCCGATGCGTCTCGACCGCCGCCGGAGAATCGCCTTCAATCGGGATGGCCACCAGCCGTGAAGCGGCAATGACAATGTTGTCCATCGGGTTAGAGTAATGACCCGGTGGCGTGGGGACATGCGGTGTTACAATGTTGTTCTGACGAGGCGGATCCATCAAATGTGGCTGAACCGGCGCCCCTGCTCCATGTGCCTCCGCCCGGTTTACCACCGGCGGATTACTGGTCCCTGCTCCTGGGGTGTTAAAGATATTTCTAGCGTCGTAAACTGGCGGCAGGCGAGATCGGTACCTCCTCTTCAGGACTTCGTTCGACGCACTCTGATCCAGCATAATCTGGTAAGCTTGTGCATCCAAAGCGGCCTGCTCCGCGGCCATCCTGGTATCCTCAGCTGCTAAGTCGGCTTTGGCCTGGGTGATCTGATCTTTCACTTTCGCGATTTCCGCATTGTGTGCATCCTGATCCGCCGGGTTAACCTTCGCCATCAGCGTTGCCAACGCGTCAAACAAATCAGATAGAACCTGAGCTGGCGGTCGCACAGGGCCTCCTGCCCCAGCTGCTGTTGCCGCTGTCGATCCAGAAATCATCGCTGCTGCGGTCGAAGAGTGGAGCGCCGGTTGCGTACCGGCCATGAAGATTGCAACCCGGTTTGGCAGATCGAAGGGGTCCGGAATATTGTCGCCATCGGAACAGCCCCCAATCCGGCCATCTTGTAACTGATATAACGACTCGGTCTCTCCGGTCGATGACTCGTCGTCGGAATAAACGACGGTCTCACCACCAGATTCCGATCTATCCTCAGATTCCCCTCCATGGATAACTCCCACGAAGGCACGCTTCATGTCAGGCTAGACCCAGGCAGATCTCGCACGCTGAGCCGTTTTGACAAGGTCGGTGCAGATGTCCGGCTCAGGGCCCGGTTCGCCGATCTTGCGAATGAAAACGTGTATGCCGCCAAAGGGGACCCGGTACCCGTACTCGATTGAGCCGCCTCGGGGCCCCAGCCTGCATCGTCGATGTAGAGCTTGCCGCGACGACTCTTGGTCATCCGGCCCACAGCGTAACCCTTGAGTCCTTCGAAGTTGCCCTCCAAGAACTTGAAACCATCGTGCGATAGCCCCACGGTGGGCGCCAACTGTCGTGGTTTTGTCACAGCAGATGTCCTGGAGAAAGGACTTAGTCATGGAGCCATCGCTACGGGTTAACTTAAAGGGGTTAAAGCGGACAAGGGATGCAAGAGAGTTTTTATACTAGTTCGGCCCCTTACGATGAAGGTAAAAGCCTACGTCTAGTTGTGATGGAATTGATGGGGTTTCGATGACCAGGGAGCGAATACCCTTTGCGTGGGCCTCGAGTTGTTGTCCCTGAACCGCCGCCGGGTCGTCCCTTATATACCTAGGTTGACGCCTGTCGGTTTACAGAATCCCGAGGCTGGCTCATAATCATGTACGGCTCGGTCTCTGCTATGTCTATCTTACAACACAAGTTTACATATCAACGTCGGTTTATGTCTACAGGCCTTAAACCGGCTTTGGGCCCTGGGCCTTCATAAAGCGTCACCGTCTGTCTTCATGGACTTCAGATATAGATGAACTACTTATGGGGTTAACCCGGCTTCTCCTGGCCGGTTTACGCCCAGTGGTAATATCCCCAACAGTAGGTGACTATAACTTGCAAGATCGGATCTAAAACATGGATATAATGATGAATTCATAAACGGTTCAGATCTGAGTTCATGGCACCCGGGCCCAAAATGACAAGAATTAAGCATAGCAAAGTCATAGCAACATCAATCTAAGAACATAGTGGATACTAGGGATCAAGCCCTAACAAAACTAACTCGATTACATGATGAATCTCATCCAACTCCGTACCGACCAGCGAGCCTACGAAGGAATTACTCACTCCCGGTGGGGAGCATCATGGAATTGGTGATGGAGATGGGTTGGTGATGACGAAGAACGAAGATCCCCCTCTCTGGAGCCCCAAACGGACTCCAGATCTGCCCTCCCGAAGAAGAACAAGGCTTGGCGGCGGCTCCGTCTCGTGGAACGTGATAATTCTTTCTCCCTGGTTTTTTCTAGAAATATGTGATTTTATAGTATCAGGGGGATCGTCTGCGGGGCCACCAGGTGGGTACAACCCACCTGGGCGCGCCAGGAGAGGGGGCGCGCCCTGGTGGGTTGTGCTCACCCAGGGGCCCCTCTCCGGTAGGTCTTGGCTCCAGAAATTCTCTTTTATTCCATAAAAAAATCCTCGCAAAGTTTCATTTCATTCCGAGAACTTCTATTTCTGCACAAAAACAACACCATGGTAGTTCTGCTGAAAACAACGTCAGTCCGGGGTTAGTTTCATTCAAATCATGCAAATTAGAGTCCAAAACAAGAGGAAAAGCATGAGGAAAAGTAGATACGTTGGAGATGTATCAGGCGCTGATCAACAAACCATTCATTTTTGTGAGATAAATGTAGGCAAACCTCATTTCCTTCAGCACCCTTGCTCTGAGAACAAAGAACCTGGAGAATATAATCTCCGATAAGGTCCCTCGGTAGGAGTTCAAAGTAATTTCTGAGAGATGTATATCTAGGCATTCGACGTGATTGTTATATTGTATCACATTATCCACCACTGGGCCTAATCTTATCTGCAAAAGAAGAAAACGTGTTAGTGCCTACATGCAGTTTTGAACATTACTACAGGCCTATTTGGTTTGCAGGATTTGTAAAATGCACTAACATGCCATCTTCGATCTGACATGATTAACATGGGCATTTGATTACATTCTAGAAAAATGTAGCCTTCTTCACAAGAGGTTGGAGTGGATGAAAAGTTCCCTAAGAAAACTAGTACAGATTAATCCAAAGGAGAAATGCTTATTGATTGTAACCATATGGATCAAGCAACCAATATGGGGGGGGACATGTATGTACTAAAATCCTCCAAAAGAATCCTTCAGAAATCATAGTATATTGTCATTGTAAACTTGGAAAAAGGTGTCACAAATTGAACTCCCTTATGGTTAACATTTAACATGAAAGGAACATCACCTCGATATATAGCTTCTCCAGGCACGGAAAGCATCTCAGGAAACTGACAACTTGCTCCAGGTTGGGGCCGATAGATTCTAGTGCCAAGACCTTCACTGTGCTCAGTTTCGGGGTCAAGCTTGTTGGAATCATTTTCTGAATGATGGACGAACAAACATCTTCAAAATTAGAAATAATGTTAATTTGTAGAAGGAGAGGTAGAAGGCGGTTGTTGTACCTGAACGGGTGTGGATCCAATAATAAGTTCGGAGTATTTGTCAGACGAGTAGCCCACCACTGTCAATTTCGGCGCAGAAAATGACATTGATTCTTGTTGGACCTTCTTGATCAACTACAAGTAATCTCTCAAGTGCAGGTGTGTCCTCAATGATCATACCGTGGTACACATCTTGTGATGTCTTCCTGCCACACCAGCAACACACATAAATAGTCCGGAGAGTCATGGAGGTGATGTGGAAGATACTCAACCCATTGATCACCTGAAGACGAAGGTACTCGAGTGCAGTACGGCCACGGAGCAGGCGCTCCATGTCATCGTTTGAGAGGCAGACGGCGACGAGCTTGATGTGCTTCAATCATGGTAGAATAAGAGCGGGCGCGTCATTAAGGGGGGAATGGCAGTTCCTGAACTTGGCGACGCGCAGCGTGGGCGCGAGGTGGAGTGCGGACGTTGGCAACGACCGCATATGCCCATCATCAAAAGTGAGCTCCTCGAGCTGATCAAGGGCGGGGGATCGGAACCAGTCGTCAAGCTTGGCTCGGTCCTTGTCGTTGGAACGGAACTTGCCCATTCTAAGGCCTCCGGTTGGGCCAAGGTGACTGCCGAGGATCTTGGAGAACGCATCCAAGCTTTTGTGATAGCCATGGCAGAGCTCGTGGGTGTCGATGAGGTCGAGAGGGCTGGAGATCCATAGGGGGCGCCACCGCTGGGAAAGGACGGTTGTCCGCGCCCCATATTTGACTGGGAGGAGGGAGATGATGACTGTCAACATATCATCGGGGAGGTTGCTGATGAAGTCTAGGCCTGTTGGAGTCGCTTGCGGTTCTAGCTCGCCCCGCCTCCGCTTGTTGGCAGCCCCATTCTCCACCCGCGGAGTCTCCTTGTCAGCGGCGCTTTCTGATAGAAATGGGAGTACATGGAATATTTAGTTAAAACAGGGCAATAGAAAAGTGTATTGGTAACTAGAAGTTATTAGGTAGGAATATAGTAAGAAAAGGGAATAACAATTGGTTGCTTAAATACTACACAATTCATTTGATATTGTTGGCTAAGTCAACATGCAGATAGTTGAAAAGAAAACTTACTTCGAACAAAGTCTGGATGGATGATACCATCGGGGAAGTTACCATATATCTCATGATCAGGCCCTTTTATGTGCAGTGCGGTTGTACTGCCAACTTTCAGTTCATAGAACTTAGCAATTTCTTTCCAAAAGCCAGTGCCAAAATAGGAGTCACCACGTTCATCAAGTCTTACAGTAGCAACGATTGCAAATCCATGGTTTGTGTGCAGTATGACATCCCTGCAGTCTTGATTTATGTAAAGGGAAAGATTGTGCACTACAGATTCTGTTACATAGCAAGGGACGCGCTACAGAAAATGGTAGGATTGTTAAAGAAAATATGGTAACATGCAAATATGGGCCCCAACTGAAAGAACTGTACAGCAGTCGAAATCGAAGGACAAAAATTTATAATTAAACAGATAGGGTAAACATGATGTCATGGAAATATGAGAGTAATCGAAAGAACAATACATCATTAATTGGCCTAATACAGAAAGAAGAGGGGGAAACCCCTTTGACGTATATGGTGCATGTGGCACCTTTTATCCAAATGTAGTAATATTTAGAATATGTTCAGGAAAGTAGGTCATGCCAGCCGATTTAGGGTGCGATTGAACATACCGCGCGCATCCTCAAGTCATCTGGTACGGTGAGATGGAATGTCTGGCGGAGGCCGCAAGGTCCTGATGTGTCCGCGCACTGTACACTCTATGAACGGAAGAAAACCCTCAAATTAGCTCGAATAAAAATGAATTCACGGCGATTTTGGCCGGGTGATTAAAGGAGGCAGGTGAACTGGGATAAGAGATGAGATAATATCTCATTAAATTAGTTACCTTGTTGTCCATGAGAAAGAACCCTCTGTGCGGCAGATTCCCCAACCGAGCGGAGCTGGGTCGACCGCGAGCAGCGTCGAGAAAGTCGATGGAGATAGGCGGCGACAAGCCGAAGTGGCGAAATGCGGTGGGCTTTGCCGGCAGCCTGGCGGCGGCAGGCGGCGAGCTAAGTGTTTACCGCCGCGATAGGTGGTGCCATGCATAGACGCAGAGGAGTTTGTGCAGGTGTGAATGGGGACCGGAGGGGGTGGCGGGCGGGGTGAGGGTTTTTGTGACGTGGGGATGGTGAGGGTTTTCTTTTTTCTTTTTTGAATTGGGTGGTGAGGGTTTTCTGTCCCACAAAGAATTTTGGAGGCGACGGTTTGCTAGAGCCAACCGTGTGTGATTGACGCAACAGGCAAAATGAAAGTCATTGCACATGATTCCAATTTTGGGAACCTTGTGTGGTTGACGTACTACCTCCGTCCTGGTTTATTGGTCCCCTTTGTAATTTTTACCAAATTTTGACCAAATATTTAACTAAGAAATGTTTATGCATGTCACCAAAAATTATATCATTGAACACTATGCTCAAATACCCATCCAACGATATAATTTTTGCTGACCTGCACTAACATTTTGTCAGTTAAACCTTTGGTCAAAATTTAACACAAATTACAAAGGGGACCAATAAACCAAGACGGAGGTAGATTCCATCAACCGAACTGATTGCATCCATATCCCATGGTTAGACATAAGTAAACATAGATTAAACATACTCAGCCATAGATAATAAGCATACACGTACACAAGCATAGTTCAACCATAAGTACATAGTTCAACCATCATTAAGCATACTCAAGCGTACATAGTTCGATCCCACATCTCATCTCACATGCCGGCATGATCCTGAAGCTTCTCCAGGTACTCGGCGTACGCGTCGTGTGCCACCCTGCGAGAATACTTCTGCTTGAAGGAGCCAACGGCCCATCCTCTTGCATGCGCCAGAACACTTAGATATGCGTCATGAAGCTTGGGGTTGCAAAATGGGCATCGATAGACACCGTTCCAGGTCCTAATATGCCTGTTATGCATTCCCGCATAAAGCTCCCTCAGGATTTTCCTCTTGTACCTCCTCTGGCCATCTTCATGCTCGCTGTCTACATCGTCAGACAGCACCTATACAAATAGTAAAACAAATTTGGCATCAAATCAATGAAGTAGGATTAGGAATTTATGGCTATTTATTTATACATATCCAGAGATTATGGTTCGATTTTTAAGCACAATCATCTATGTACAGACCAATCTTGAAGAAAATAATGGCACAAACATATGTAGGTCATTCAAAATCAATTGTCAAGTCCTGGCTAGGAATTATCAGCACAAACACTAACCCTAGTCGGATTACTAGCAGAAATCATTTGCACAGATGAAACAGCTAATCACTTATCACTTGTACCATTCAAACAATCAATACACTACACGGATCTAACTAAACTTACTCAGATTTCATGGATTGGGAGAACATAACCATAGGATTTCTATTCCAAAAAGAGGGAGGCAGGAGTAACCAGAGAAACCCTATGATCTATTTGACACATAAATGGGTATAGACCACTAACCAGCTGTCCGTCGTCGTCGGAGTCGTCACCGGAGTGGTCATCGGAGTCTTCGCCGGGGTCGTCACTAGTGTCGGTGTGGAACTCTGCCTCCGGCTGTGGAAACTCGACGTCGTCGATGATGTCAGGGTGCGGCGATAACTCACCGGCGGTGACAGAAACCTCTGTCTCCATCTCCACGCCGTGCTCCGGTGCTTTGGCAGCCCCGACATCGCCACTCCCTCTGATGGGGCGCTTCAGCGGCATCCTCATACACTAACGGCTTTGAGGACTGAGAGCGGTGCCAAGGATGCAAGCGGAGAGAGAGGATTGTGTGTGTGGCGAGGATGGGGGGTACAGCCGCTCGGGCGCACCATTAACGGGAGTTGTGGGAGAGAAGCGGGCAACGGTCAAACTGATGGCTCGCCTCCCGATGAGCCTACGCACCGGACTGCTGGCATGCCTACCAAAGTTTCACACAGCTACTCGCACACCTCCCGATGACACTGCGCAGCGAGCACGCCTCCGTCAATTCACACACCTACACGCATGCCTCCCGGTCTGCCTGCGCGGCGGACTGCTCGCATGCATCCCGTCAACTCACGCCTGCTCGCACGACACACGGGTCGCGCGGCGGCATGTATATTGTTTTTCTATTTGGATGATTAATTTTGCCGCTTTATTGCTTAACCGAAGCATGGCACGTATCCATTGTTGGTCTAACACTCATGGTTCGAATAAATAATCCGTTTGGGATATTGGTTCCCAATTATTAATAGTCTCCCGTTTGTAATTAGATAAAGATTACATCAAAACTGGTCTCAAATTTGACAAAAAAGTACAATGCCACTTTGTATTGGTGTTCATATGACAACACGATAAGTTTCATGAACTTCAAATAAGTTTTGGATGTACTAGAATTTAAAAATCAAGATTCTCAATGTTTGAAATTTGTTGCACGGGGAGTAAACATGCACCCAGTGAGACACATGTGTTTTTGCAATTCATTTAGGTGCACTATCACGTGTGCATGTAGCTCAAATTTGAGTTTTGCACATTATACCCGTACAAAATCAATCAATTAATGTACTAAAACGTCATAATGATCTCTGTGATTTTTTCGAAATTAAAACGTCCCTCCTTTGGTAACATATGTTCACCGTAGGATAATTAATTTAACATGCATCGTAGTTGCAGTGGATTCGCGGTGTGTGTGTGGGTGTGTGCGTCTGGGGGTGGCGGGTGGCTTGCAGTACACTACAAGTTGTGAGCCACAGTGTGGGTTGGCCGTTTTGTTAGGCAGGTCGGTGCCACATCAGAGTCGTGAATTTGTTATTTAAAACATTACACAACCCTTTCATACATACATGTTTTGGCCACATGCAGTGGATGGTTGTCCTACACGACACTCGATACCCGCGGGTGATGCTTTCTGTGGGCCCGCGAGGTCGTCGTCCATCACTTTGACGAACAGCCGGCAGTGAGGTTAATTTTACCAGCAAGGTAGAATCTTTTTTGTTTGTGTTATGGTGGTATATAGAACGCGTCGAAGAGGTGGGAGGGGACTAGCATATATACTATATGTACGTGTCCGTGAACAAGTACACCTCACTCAGTGTCGGGACTTTTCGGTTTCCGAGGCACGTGCCACATCAAAATTATGAAATTGGCTATTCAAACATCACACAACAGCTCTTTGGGCCACATGCATGCACGCGGTGGTTATCCTACCTAGGACACTCAGGTGTGACGCTTCCATCTGTGGGCCCACGAGGCCATCGTCGATGCATGCATGCATCACTTTGACCTACATCGGGAGAGGTTTATTAATTTCACCATCGATGAGGATTCTTTTGGGTTGTACATATTACGGCAGGAGCATATAGTATGCGGTGAAGAGGGGGGAAGGGGACCATCATATGTAGTACGCTTCATGAACCTCGCTCTGTGTGGGTGCATGGTTTATGGTTTTTGAGGCATGTGGCACATCAAAGTTGTGCATTTTGGGTATTCAACATATATATGTTTGGCCCACATGCAAAGCGGTGGTGGTTGTCCTCTTGCACCCACTTAAGCGGTTATCAGCGATATCAATGCTTTCCATCTGTGGGCCCGCTTGGTCCATCACTACTTTTTGCCTGATAACAAGAGAGGTTAATTTGACTTAGGAGGGGATTTTTTTTTTGCTTGTAATACGGTATATATAGGTCATGCTCTGGGATGACATGCATGATACAGTTTGAGCACACACACATGCATGTGTACGCATGAATCCCTCCCATCGAGTCGAAGTGGCTAGTACAATGACACGTCATGAACCGATCTCGCTCTGTGTGGGGAGCTAGTGTACGATTTTTGGCGCACGCGCCACATCAATGTTGTGAAATGGTATTCAAACATGCATGCATGCATCACCTCCATACATATGCATATAGTGGTTGCCTTCGAACGATACACTCCCTCGTGTGGTTATCGGCAACAAGCCTATATATTCGTGGGCCCGCGTGGACATCCATGATCACCTTGACCGACAACAAGATAGGTTACCATGGCAGATTCTTCATTTGGTTCGTGTTATCTTAGTATAAGTCATGGTGAGATTCAGACCTAATTAAGTTTGAGCGCATATACTATGCACGCATGCATGCATGAATCCCCGTCGTTGGCTTGAAGTGTGGTGTAACATACATATGCATCATCAACCTAACCCTCACTCAGTGTGGGGATTTCTAGTTCGAAATCACGGTGCCACATCAAAGTTGTTCCATTGTTACCCAAAACACACTTCTCCATACATATGTTTGGGCCACACGCATGCAGTGGTTGTCTTCGGGGACTAGCTACTTGCGTGATTATTGGCGAGCTAGCCCATCTCCGGGGTCGCATGGACGGCCATCACTTTGACCAACAACAAGAGAGAGGTTGTACGACCAAGGTGGATTATTCTTGGTCCGTTTTACGATCCATCTTGGTGAGATATGCCTCTCTGGCCCGCCGACTGAAAGTGTGTGGGGGGCGGCTGCTACTTCGCACTTTGCTAGGTGAACCTCGGTTGGGGGGGGCATGCATTCATAGCTTAGGATTCCCTTCGTGGCGACACGAGGGGGGCTACTAGCTACTTCGCACTTTGCTAGGTGAACCTCGGTTTGGGGGGAGGGGGCATGCATTCATAGCTTAGGATTCCCTTCGTGCCAACATGAGGGGGGGTGGGGCAAGCAATACCGTGCGCTTTGCGAGATAGGTGCCACATCGAAGTTGCATTTGGTATTTGAAAATCAAACCACCCTTTTCATACATAAATTTGGTCCGCATGCAAGTGTGTTCGTGTTCTGACCCTCTCCCACGTCATTTTTCGCCAAATTTATGAACATTAGACAAGTCGGATGACACAACAGACACGGTTCACTCAAACTAATTGTGTGCATTGGGCTCCACGAGGCTTCCCCTCTCAAAAATATCTACCCGCCTGCAGATTTTTTCTGTTTGATAACACACGGTTATTGTGTTTCGACCGTGTGTGTTGTTTCTTGTTCCCAATCCCGCCTGCATCCCTCGAAAATATCTGCCCGGCTCGAGGCTTTTCTGTTTCATAACACACGGTTGTTATCTCCGGACCGTGTGTGGTGCAATATCATCAAAATTTTCAATAACCCCGGCATTTCACTCCCGCATTTGACTCCCGTGTAGTAAAATTTTCAGTACCCACGTCATTTCCTCAAACACTCCCCGCCCCCCCCCCCTCCACACACACACACACACACCCCAAAACCTCCTCGCGCATGCGCGCACACACACACATCCTCCCTCGCTCGAAACCCTAGCAAGGTCCCCGCCGCCGCCGCCGCTGCAAGGCCTCCATAGTCAACATCTATTGGTTTGCCCGTGCAGCTTACACACCGATCTCCATACCCAGGCCGCCCTGAGTTTCTTAGATGACGCATGCCAAACGCCCCCTTTCCCATAGATCCCCATCCCCATCCCACACTCCAGAGCGTCGCAGCCTAAGCGCGGCTACGCTTCCCGTGGAGCTTGAGGAGCGACTGGCCAAAAAGAGGTGTATCGCGGTCTCTTCGCCCAACATCGCCGAGGAAGCTGACGACCATTACTGGCGGCAGGCACTCAAGCAGCGGGCTAGAGTATGCCAGCATGTCTCGGCCTCCGGCTATGACATCGAGGTTATCGACAGCGACGACCTGAGGCGGGCTATGTCACGGGTTAAGTGGCCCACCCCCAACCCCTCGAGTTCAACCGCCGTCGATCTCATCCATGGCCCCGCCGCTGATCTCTGCTGGCTCGCTGTCAACAATTTGCCATCCTACATCGCCATCGAGCCCCTTTTGTCATTTCTGAAGGACACGTTCTGCGACGCTAGCTTGGGATCCACAGCTTCCAAGTCAGACCTCATTAACGGCGACCACGAGGAGGGCACCCTCTCTGGCTCTTCCAAGGGGAAAGAGCCCATCTGCTCTTCCAAGGGGAAAGCACCCGTCTGCGACATCTGGGAGGGCACCCTACAGGCGTGCTCTTCCAAGGGGAAGGAGTCCATCAGCGACAACATGGAGCGCATCCATGGTCCATGCTCTTCCCACAGGAACGAGCCCATCTGTGACAAGTGAGGAAACCCATGATTTGTTTTGCCGGCCTCTTCACAGGGGGAAACTCATGATTTGTTTTGTCGAGTCCCTTTTGTAGTGTAGTGAGAATATGTCTAGTTTTAATTGCTATATCTGGTTGTTTGCAGTATGCCTTGTTTATTTTAGTTGTTCACAATGTGATGCTCTATATGTGCAATTATTTACTGTGCAGTACATTTCATCAATCCAGTTTTAAACATACCGATAGGAATGCATATATTTGCTTGCTGTTAAGCCTTATAGCTAGCAGATGCCTCTTTTAAAGTTTTTTGATTATTCGGTTGTTTGTAGTTAGCATATATCCAGTTTCAAATGCTATATTTGGTTGTTCGTAGTATGCCTTGTTTATTCTAGTTATTCACAACGTGATGTTCTATATGTGCAAGTATGAACTGTGAAGTTCAATTTCATCAGTACCAGTTTCAACAAGATGCATATATTTGCTTGCTTTTAAGCCTGTTATAGCTACAAGATGCATATATTTGCTTGCTGTTAAGTCTGTTATAGCTAGCAGATGCCTCTTTTAAAGTTCTTTGATTATTCGGTTGTTTATAGTTAGCATATATCCAGTTTCAAATGCTATCTTTGGTTGTTCGTAGTATGCCTTATTTATTCTAGTTATTCACAACGTGATGTTCTATATGTGCAAGTATGAACTGTGAAGTTCAATTTCATCAGTACCAGTTTCAACAATACCACTATGAATGACTACATTTGGTTGCTGCATCTTGTAGTTAACACGTCGTTCCGTTTTTATTTAACAATAACCAGTGTACTTAGACTGGCACAATACTAGTTCGAATGACTATGTTTGCTTGTTGTTAAATGTTAGGCATGTTGCAGTTAACACACCTTTCCACTTGTTTTGCTTTACTAGTGTGCTTAAACCTGCACACTTAAGCTATCTTTTGGAGATTATTTTATCTGCCATGGATAATTTTGGTTGATGTTTAGCCTGTTGTGCTTAACATGCTTCTCGATGTACCTACACAGGACAATTTTGGGAACGATTGTTGTTTTCCATCGAGGTTAGTTTCATCCCATGGCTTATACATGCTCACTGTTCAGGATATCGGTAGCTGGTACCATACAGGCCAGGGGGTGATAAGGGACTAATCGGTGAATCGGACTTTAACTGAATATATTTGCAACCTATTTATCATTAGGTTAACTAGGGCCATATGTAATATATCTGAGGCTACATAGCAACATGCACTATACTTAATGTCTAAATATGCAATCCCAGGCTACATAGCAACAAGGAAGAGTGTTACATTAATGTTCTGATGATGTCTAGATATACGTAGAAGAGCAGCAGCAACAACAACACCAACACAGCCCTGTTTGGATACTCAACTTAGCTAGAGCTTAGAGTTAGTTTCTAGCTCATGACTAACACTGAACTAATTCCATCCAAAGAGTTGTTTGGATGGCAGGGTTAGATTGACAATAAATGCACTAGGAGAACTAGCTCCAATTAGCACCTCTTGGGTTGGATAGTTTTTTGGGGTGGTTTATAGATGCAACTAGCTCAAACTAGCCCTCATGTTTACATATACTTTAAGGCTATTTGAGCCCGAACTAGCTCAAACTAACTATAACCCATGGATACAACAGCAGTTAATCAGCCAATAATTTGTAAGGATGCACTAAACTCCTTCCGGCCCATAATATAAGATGTTAATTCATCTAATATGTCAGTATATTGGATGTTATAAGATATTATAAAAGAGTGTTGTACTACATCATTGTGCAATTGTTGTTTAGCTTCTAATATTAACTTGGTGCTTTTAGGTACATATGTCATTGGTAAAGATCCACGCTTCGACCCTTTCTGCGTATGGGGCAATGAGATATCGATGAACCAGCATCAAGTGAGGAAGCTGATAAAGATTGTTAGTAAAATGGGTCCAAAGATGGCAATTAAACTATTTGTTTACACTTTATCCAAGACAACAGCGAACTACAGGATGGTAAGTAAGAACTTTGCAGCCTTCTTTTTACTGCCCATAATGAGTTGTGTTAGATGACAATGTCTGGATCTTTTTCCTTTGCAGTGGTTGCCAAAGCAGTTTACTCAAGATTACCTCTCAAACTACATGATTGGTGGGCATGCAAAGGTTAAAGTATTTCTACCAGAACACGATGATTATCTAGATGTTTTCATGAAGACCGTGAAGGATGGGCGGTCAGCCATCACAAGGGGTTGGACTAGAGTCGTGCGTTCCTTCTGCATGGAGGAGGGCACAATATGGGCATTCCGCTTCACCTTGTTCAGCAACCAGAATGCATTTCACCTCCTTCTTTACCGTCTTTAATAGTACAAGTATACAATTGTGGTTCATCATTTTTTATTTGGTTCTTATGTAATTCTTGAACATATGTACCTATGAATCGAATAATGCATTGGTTGTTTGAACCTGATGGATATGAATAAAGTTGTAGCATACATTCAAATTCAAATTCAAATCCGGTACAATTTGAAATAGCAGCAATTAAATTACGATGAAATTACGCTCTCCAGGTCGTTATGGCACACACGGTTCGTAAAACACAAACGTTTGCGATATACACCATAATCCGAGACGGTTCACAGAAAGGAAACGTGTGCAAGCATGCACACAGTTGCCATTTGCAAAGCGTGTGCGATGTCAGACAATATCACAAACGATGCGGGCAAACTAAACGTTTGTGTTAGTTGCCTTATCGTACACGATTCGCAACCATGAACTATTTCTGATGAAGTATGCATCGTAAACGTTGCACCACAGAATAGTGTCTGCGATAGTTGTCGTGTATGACGATGTTACGACGGTCTGACGTTTCGTAATCCTGTCCGACACTCGTACGACGATTAGCTAATCTTCTTAATTAGTTATCGCATACGGTTTGGGAAAAGTGAATGTGTGTGATTGTATGCTTATCATACACGTTCTATAATAGTGAACCGTATATGATGGGCCGCGCATCGTAAACGTAGCACCACAGAATACCGACTGCGATGACAATGCGAGCACAAACGAGTAGGAGTAATGTATATGCATCAAGGCTCCCTATCCCCGACGGTTTCTGGGTCGTGTGGGAAGGACCCCCCCTATCGCCGTCACTCACTAGGCAACGGTTCCAAATGCCGTCGCGGAAAGGGGTTAAAAACCGTTTGTATAGCACCGACGTGTACTAGTGATGGGCCTATTGGGCCATTAGAAGGGAGCACACCAGCCCACAAGGGGCTGGCGCACCCCCTATGACAGCCGGCCAAGTGGGAGAAAGGAAAGGGGGGATTCGGCCTCCCCCTTCCTTCCCTCTCCCCCCTTTCCCTTTTCCCTCCAGCAAATATGGAAGGGGCGCGGCCAAGGGCAGGAGCCCAAGTAGGATTCGGCCCTATTTGGGGCGCCCCTTGACCTCTCCCTTCCCCCCCCCACCTATATATATATATATATATGTGGGAGGGGGCACCACACATAACCACGACAATTGCTTAGCCGTGTATGGCACCCCCCCTCCACCGTTTACACCCTCGGTCATATTTTCGTAGTGCTTAGGCGAAGCCCTACAGAGATAACTTCACCATCACTGTCACCACGCTGTCGTGCTGCCGGAACTCATCCACTACTTCACCGTCTTACTAGATCAAGAAGGCGAGGACGTCACCGAGCTGAACGTGTGCTGAACGCGGAGGTGTCGTACGTTCGGTACTCGATCGGTTGGAGCGCGAAGAAGTTCAACTACATCAACCGCGTTAACAAACGCTTCCGCTTACGGTCTATGATGGTACGTAGACACACTCTCCCCTCTCATTGCTATGCATCACCATGGATAGATCTTGCGTGTGTGTAGATTTTTTTTGTTTTTCATGCAACGTTTCCCAACAAAGAACTCACATACTTATTGCAAAACTTTATTAGCAATTGAAGAAAATTACTAATACGCATGCTCCTAGGGGGATAGATTGGTAGGAAAATACCACCGCTCGTCCCCGACCGCCACTCATAAGGAAGACAAACAAAAATAAATCATGCTCTAACTTCATCGCATAACGATAGACCATACGTGTATGCTTCGGGAATCACAAACTTTAACACAAGTATTTCTACCAATCCACAATTACTCTCTAGCATGACCCTAATATCACCAGCTTTATATCTCAAAACAAATGCAAGGAATCAAACTTCTCATATATTCAACGCTCTTTATAAAAGTTTTTATCATATCCCTCTTGGATGCCCATCATATTAGGACCAAATTCATAACCTAAGCAAATTGCCATACTATTTTAAGACTCTCAAAATAATATAAGTGAAGCATGAGAGTTCATAAATTTCTAAAAAATAAAACCACCGCCGTGCTCTAAAAAGATATAAGTGAAGCACTAGAGCAACTACCTAGCTAAAAAGATATAAGTGAAGCACATAGAGTATTCTAATAAATTCACGATTAAAGTGTGTCCCGCTCAAAAGGTGTGTACATCAAGGATGATTGTGGCAAAATAAAAAGCAAAAACTCATATAATACAAGACGCACCAAGCAAAACACATATCATGTGGTGAATAAAAATATAGCCTCAAGTAAATTTACCGATGGATTGAAGACGGAAGAGGGGATGCCATCCGGGGCATCCCCAAGCTTAGATGCTTGGTTGTCCTTGAATATTACCTTGGAGTGCCTTGGAAATCCCCAAGCTTAGGCTCTTGCCACACCTTATTCCATAGTCCATCAAATCTTTACCCAAAACTTGAAAACTTCACAACATAAAACTCAATAGAAAACTCGTGAGATCCGTTAGTATAATAAAGCAAATCACCACTTTAGGTACTGTTGTGAACTCATTATAAATTTATATTGATGTTATATCTACTATATTCCAACTTCTCCATGGTTCATACCCCCCGATACTATCCATAGATTCATCAAAATAAGCAAACAACACAAAGAAAACAAAATCTGTCAAAAACAGAACAGTCTAGAGTAATCTGGAAATTTCGTATACTTCTCTAACTCTAAAATTTCTGAAAAAAATAGGAAAATCTAGGACATTTCTATATCAATCTTGTGTAAAACAATTCAAGGATTTATCACCTTCCAGCTGCTCAGATCAATTCTGTTACTGGGCGCAAAAGTTTCTGTTTTTCAGCAAAATCAAATCAACTATCACCATGACCATCCCAAAGGTCTTACTTGGTACAAACACTAATTAAAATAGTAAAAAACAATTACTACAGAAGTAATAACGCGTATTTATTGAAAAACATAAGCAAAAACAAAAAACACAAAATAAAAAATTGAGTTGCCTCCCAACAAGCTCTATTGTTTTATGCCCCTAGCTAGGCATATTACATAAATCTAGGTATTGTCATCTTTGGTAGTTAATCCATAAGTAGCCCTCATAATAGATTCATATGGTAACCTAATTTTCTTTCTTGGAAAGTGTTCCATGCCTTCCTTCACTGAAATTGAAATCTAATGTTTCCTTCTTTCATATCAATAATTGCACCAATCGTTCTTAGGAAAGGTCTACCAAGTATAATAGGGCATGTAGGATTACAATCTATATCAAGCACAATAAAATCTACGGCCACATAATTCCTATTTGCAATAATAAGAACATCATTAATCCTTCCCATAGGTTTCTTAATAGTGGAATCCGCTAGACACAAATTCAAAGAACAATCATCAGATTTTTGGAAACCTAGCACATCACATAGAGTTCTCGGAATAGTGGAAACGCTAGCACCCAAATCACACAAAGCATTACACTCATAATCTTTAATATTAATCTTAATAGTAGGTTCCCATTCATCATAAAGCTTTCTAGGGATTAAAACTTCCAACTCAAGTTTTTCTTCAAATGATTTCATCATAGCATCCACGATATGTTTAGTAAAAGCCTTATTTTGATTATAAGCATCAGGCGAATTTAGCATGGATTGCAACAAGGAAATATAATCTATTAAAGAAAAATTATCATAATTAAAATCCTTGAAATCCAAAAGAGTGGGTTCATCGATACCTAAAGTTTTGACCTCACCAACCCACTTTTATAAAAAAAATCATTAAGATCTTCACCCTCCAAAATATTGGGATGCCTTGTAGCTAAAGTTGACTCATCTCCGGTCCCATCTTTATCAAGTTTTATATTAGCAAACAAAGATTCAATAGGAGTCACACCAATCACTTTAAGATCTTCATCATTATTAAAAGCTTCAGGTTTAGCAGCCATCTTATTTACCAAAGTGGTCTACTTACGGCAAATTTGTCCTACTAGATTTTCAATATGAGCAAATTGAGATTTAAGACCAAATATTTCCTTAGTAACATCATCAAGTTCTTTATTGATATATTCCATCATAGTTTTTTGTTCTTTAAGTTCGTTCCTAAAGAAACTATTATGCTCAAATTGTAAAGACATAAAGCTTTTTGTATTGTTTTCAACCTCTTCCAACTTCCTAAAGTAAAAATCAAGATTCTTGGGTTGAGACATAGTGGCAAGCAACCAATCTAGCACACAAGAAAACAAAAAGCAAATGAAAAGAAGGCGAATAAAAAGGCAAATATTTTTGTGTTTTTCTGAAGACGTTTTAGAAGTGAGGGAGAGGAAAACGAGAGGCAAAAGGCAAATGGCAAATAATGTAAATGCAAGAGATGAGAGTTTATGATAGGTACATGGTAAGCTTGATGTAGAACCTCCCCGAAAACGGCGCCAGAAATTCTTCCTGCTACTTCTTGAGCTGGCGTTGATTTTTCTCTTGAAGAGGAAAGGGTGATGCAGCAAAGTAGAGATAAGTATTTCCCTCATTTAAGAACCATGGTATCAATCCAGTAGGAGGCACAAGCAAGTCCCCAATATATGCACCTGTACACACTAACAAACACTTGCACTCAGCGCGAAAAAGGGGTTGTCAATCCCTTCACGGTCACTTGCAAGAGTGAGATCTAATAGAGATAGATATAAAAGATAAGTAAAAGGAAAAATAAAGTAAATATAAATAAATTGTAGCAAGGTATTTTTAGGTCTTTGGTTTTATAGATCCAAAAATATATTATGGAAAATAGACCTGGGGGCCATAGGTTTCACTAGAGGCTTCTCTCTTGAATAAAGCATATGGTGGGTAAACAAATTACTGTTGAGCAATTGATAGAAAAGCGCAAAGTTATGACGATATCTAAGGCAATGATCATGAATATAGGCATCACATCTGTGACAAGTAGACCGACTCCTGTCTGCATCTACTACGATTACTCCACACATTGATCGACTCCTGCCTACATCTAGAGTATTAAGTTCATAAGAACAGAGTAACGCCCTAAGCAAGATGACATGATGTAGAGGGATAAACTCAAGCAATATGATATAAACCCCATCTTTTTATACTTAATGGCAACAATACAATATGTGTCATGTCCCCTTCTGTCACTGGGATTGAGCACCGCAAGATTGCACTCATCACAAAGCACCTCTCCATTGCAAGAAAAACCAATCTAGTTGGCCAAACCAAATGGATAGATCGGAGAGAGATACTAAGCTACCTCAATCATGCATAAAAGAGTTCATAGAAGACTTAAATAATATTCATAGATAATCTGATCATAAATCCACAATTCATCGGATCTCAACAAATGCACCGCAAAAGAAGATTACATCGAATAGATCTCCAAGAACATCGAGGAGAACATTGTATTGAAGATCAAAGAGAGATAAGAAGCCATCTAGCTACTAGCTATGGACCCTTAGGTCTATGGTAAACTACTCACGCTTCATCGGAAGGGAAGCAAGGTTGATGTAGAGGCCCTCCGTGATCGAATCCCCCTCCGGTGGAGTGCCGGAAAAGGCCCCAAGATGGGATCTCACAAGAACAGAAGCTTGCGGCAGCGGAAAAGTATTTTTTGTGTGCCCTCTGATGTAAGGGGAATATTTGGGAATTTATAGTGCTGGAGTTAGGGTTGGAAGGTCTCCGAGGGGCCCACAAGCCTAGGAGGCGCGTCCCTAGGGCTTGTGGCCTCCTCATAGGTCTTCTGGCCTCCTCCCGAAGCTTCCTAGGTTTCTTCTGGTCCAAGAAAAATCATCGTGAAGTTTTATTCCGGTTGGACTCCGTTTGGTATTGATTTTCTGTAAAAGCCAAAAACAAGGAAAAAATAGGAGCTGGCACTAGGTACTAGGTTAATAAGTTAGTCCCCAAAAACACTATAAAATAGCATATTAATGCATATAAAACATCTAAAATATATAATATAATGCATGGAACAATAAAAAATTATAGATACGTTGGAGACGTATCTCTGCTCCATAGCATACAGTTCGCTTCCAGTATCGGTTACACCGAACTTAACTTCGAGCGCATCCCGCAAGTTTTTGGCAACCCTCATATGAATATATGCATCAACCAACATGTCTCCAATCACACTCAAAACTGCTCCCACCAAGATGGCGGTTGCCTCCCTAAACGCCTTCTCCTGTTCAGGAGCAATCATTTCCGTGGGAGGCACGGCACCAACTTGGAGCACGTTCATCATTGTGAGCCACAAGGTGGTCCTTGTCTGTTAACACTTAAAATGTGTTCCGGTAAACTTTTCTAGTTTCAGCGTAGCGGCACAGGCTTGAATCAAAAAGTGCCTAAAATAAGGTCTTTGGGTTGTTGGAAATATTAGCACCTTTTCGATTAATCTAATCCATGAGTAAACAGTAAGCATGGCAATCACGGTATGCAACTCATACTGATACCTAAGCATGTGAGAACGTGCAGTACATAGAAATGACACATCTATGAATACAACATATACGGCTAGCACATGAACGAGTAAGTAAGGGACGAACAGATCATACCCTCTGGTTGGCCAGGCCAACGCGGCAGCGGTAGCCTCGGCATCGTCCATGGCCTTCTTCTTGGCGGCGGCATCGTTGGCCATGGGGCCGAAGTAGGGCAAATAGTCGAAGCAGAGGAGGACAGAGACAGATTGGGAGCAGTCGCGCCGAGACGCTCCCCAAAAACCTTATTACCATTCTCCCGGGCAGGATCTCGAACGACAGGGTTCCAGAGGCACCTGTTCTCCCAACGTACCGTGCACGTGGCCATCGGGATGGGATCGCCAAAAGCAGCACAGAGTGAGCAACAGTAGATGACGGCTATGGTTATGCAAGAGGGAGTGAGTGAACTAGATCACTCCATTGGTGAGCAGCTTCTTATATAGGCCATCGGGTAGGGAGTCGTGGGCCTGGGCTTAGGCCCATGACTGAGTCGACGCACCCCCGTACCTCGGGAACGTGTGTCGTGATGAGGCGAGGCGTGGTGAAGCGCGCGTGTATCACTCCTCTTCCCATGCCCCAATGGCAAGTGGTCAAGCGGCCCTTATAAAGGGTCTCAACTCTCCTCAACTAGTAAGGTGGTACTTAACTTTCCACCACCTACCATATACCTATATGGGCCTCAAGATTAACCATGAATCATTGTTCATATGGGCCCAAGGCCCATCTATGATTCAACAAGTACTTCTAAACTTTACGCGGTACATCTGTGCAGAACGATCATTATACAAGTTGATTTTTGATAATAGATGTCCAAACGAGTAACCTGAGATTCACCATAGAAAGGTTAGAAAAAACAAGGATCACGCCAACCCTGAGATTCCTGTCACCAATAGTCGTCAATATTGATATCGAGTATACCCACAAAAAGTAATACTGATACGAGTAGTTTCAATCTTGTTAGAAAGAAGGCCTAGACCCGACGTTAAATTAATGATGTGGTGATAAGCAGGAAAAGCAAAAAAAAATACACAACACAGGGTACATGGTGTTGAAGGATCAACTTACAAGACATCAAACAAACCAAGCAATCTAAAAAAACACAAGAAACGCCACTTGATTGTCGAAGTCCTTAGCCACCAAGCGAGACACCAATGACACAGAGGAAGATGATGAACACAAAGCGAGCACTGTTTAGGAGGGAGATCACGCCATTGTCTACCACAATATGGATGGAACAAGTGAAATGACTTTTATCTCCACCACTGAAAAGGGCCCACCTGCCCTCTCGCCCTGGATCAAAGGGTGCCGCACCATCGCCTGGTGGAGTCACTCACCCCTGAGCTAGAATGGAAGCAATCCACAACCGTCGAGGGCAAAAACCCTACACAATCACCCCCCCCCCCCCCCAAGACGAACTCGACGAAGGATCAACACCATCGCCGCCCACACACACCACTTGGGCTGACATAAGTGACCGGAGTGGCACTTTGGAAGGAGCGGTGGCCTAGGAAGGGCTCCACAGACTCAAAACCCCAAACCACCACCAAACATCCCCTCCCGGTAACCAAGTAAACTCACATCCCCAATTTCCCACAGTGGCGCCTCCAAGAAGGGGACGCCACAAGAGTGTTGCCTCCGCCAAATCCGAAAAGGATTGGGTTTTCACCCGGGAACCAAGGGGGAAGGGAAGGGCCCTCAACGGTGCCTCCAAGGAGGGAGGCAACTCCCACATGCGCCACCGCCATCGTGGTCGTTCACAAGCCAGAGATTTCTCCCAAAACCCTAACCCCGCCATGAGCCAACTCATCCCGGATCCGGCGACCAAAGGTTGACACGAACTGGATCCGGAAGCAGAGCACTTGGCATGGGAGCAACCTTCAGATCAGACATAGGAGAATGCCAAGACGCTCCTGAGCCATAGCGACCCCTAGCTCACCACTAGCTACTCGTGCAGCCGACAGGAGCAGACAACACCAGCGCGCGCCACCCACCACAGGGCAGTGCCACCAGCCATGCCCGAGGCCACCGCCACGGATCCAAGAAGAACTACCCTCACTTGTTGCCCACCTGCAGCAGGCCGCAAGGGCGCAGCCAGCCACCCCAGCTGCCGCACGGGCACAACACCACCGCAGTCTGCATCCAAAGCCAACGCCGGTTTCCAATCTTGTAAGGCAAAAATGGTTTGTGAACTACAATCAACCAAACTCTCAGTTTTTTTTCTTTTTAGGGAGTTTTTTTAGTATGCATCCAAACCCAACACCTGTTTCCAACCTTGTATGGCAGAAATGATATATGAACTGCAATCAACCAAATTCTCAGTTTTTTTCTTTTTTAGGGGAGTTTTTTTGCTACACGCAACGACAGTCATCGAGAGAACTAAGCAGCAACATGAAGAATCTTTTGTTTTGTTTGAGTTATAAACATAAAACACTTTGGCATATACTAGCAGAACGGTCCGTGCGATGCAACGGCAGGAAAACAAAACATAATCTCCAATGGCCACAAACACATTTTGCTGCATCATCGAGATATACTATCACTCTCATTTTCGTGAAATCATGAATTTTTTCTGAAAATCAAGAACTTTTTTAAACTCGTGAACATATTTGAAATCGAGAAAAAAAATTCAAGTACATGAACATTTATACATATTTTCTAACATTTTCTAAAATTATGAACATTTTTGAATTCATGAACATTATATACTATTTGCAAACATTTTTATAAAATTATGAACACTTTTTAAAAAAATTCTTGAATCGGTGAACATTTCTAGAATTGACGAACTTTTTTCAGAAATTGGTGGAACAAATTTGAAATTTCCAAACATTTTTTTATTTAACAAATATTTTTGAAATCCGTGACCATTTTTTGAATCAATAAACTATTTTGTAAGTCATGAATAGTATTTGAATTTTTAGGATGTTTTTTTAATTCATGAACATTTTTTAATTGGCAAAATTTTGTTCAATTTCATTCACAATTTATTAATACATGATTTTTTTTAAAAAAATTATGAACACTTTTTGGTTTTCCAAATATTTGTTTTCAAAATTATGAACATTTTTAAAAGCAGTGAATATTTTTTTAATCCACATACATTTATGAATTATTAAAATTTAATAACAAAGACGGAAAAGAAAAATGAAAAAAAACGAAATTTCAAAAATAGGCCACTCAGACATGGGGCCTTTGGGGTCATGAGTTCCAATCCTACAAAGGACAAATTTTTTTGCTACTCCCCAGTCTGCAGAAAAGGTGTGCAATGCAGACCGTTCTAACATATTTTATTTGACATATGTAGCCAATTTAAATGGGCTAAACACACACACACACACACACACACACACACACATTTGCTAGTCCTTAGTTTGTAGGGGGGGGAAGGTACACTGCAGGCCCTTCTAACACATTTTATTTAACATATGTAGCCAATTTAAAAGAGGTAGAAAACATTTAATGTTACATAGCAATTAATTAGTTTAATTAAGTTTATGCCCTAAAAAAGAATTTATATTAGTTAACAGGAGCAACTAATAGCACGGTTGGAAACTAAGCATTTTTCTAGTCAAATTACATATATGAATTATTTTAATCTGAGTTGCGGTTGCAATCATTTTAACGTATTCTCTATAAATAATAAAGACCATGGACCTAAACAGGCTGAAAATAGAGTGAACTGGGCCTACTGCAGCTGAATGCGGAATACTAACCAGCATCTAGGTGCGCGCGACAGTGGATACAGAAGTTAGGCCGAAGCCCAATAGATAAAGAGAAAGGAGAGGGGCTTAATACTGGACCATCGATTATTTAAAAAACACCAGGGGGCTTTTTATAAAATATACGATGGCCCGTACTTTATTAGTACTAGTAAACGTGCACGTGTGTTGCAACGGAGAAAAAAAAACACCCCTCATACATATTCGACGACATGACGAATCCCTTGAAATATTTGACGTTATCGTACGAGAAACAACATGATAAATAATGTTGCACGAAGACATCAAGGTAAGATGATATTTTAAGTGTACTAAAGGTATGTCCAATTTATTACACACACCTTTAGCATGTGTACATCCCCTGTGCTGTCAATATTAGATTTTATAAGAGCATCAGACTATCCTATCTAGTCAATTTAAATGAGTAGAAAACATATATAATATGCCTTTTCAAAATACACCATAGAAAGAAAAATATTAATTAAGGGCACATCTTAAACATAATTTTAGAAAAAAATTACCATGCAGGTTAATACTCCCTGCGTCCCAAAATAAGTTTCTCAATTTTGTACTAAGTTTAGTATAAATTTGTACTAAGCTTGAGACACTTATTTTGGGACAAAGGGAGTAGCATATTTGGAATCTACACATTTTAAATTTTCTGAACCACTCCCATGTATAACATGTTTAACTTGGATTTAGGATTTGAATATATGATTTTTATAATAACATTTAAATCTGTCAAAAAGAAAAAAAAAGGTCTAAAAATAGAGTAGCTAGGCCGAAACTGCAATATTGTGCACGTACGGACTTGGGCGAGGTAATTTTATCCTACGCCAACAGAAATAGGAGAGAAAATGCATGACAAAGAAAGTACCAAGATTCGAACTTGGGTTAGTGGTTAGGCTCAACCCACCAGACTACGTCAACGGATGTGAAGAATTTGGCAATAATGCCGGCGGGTCCCTCAATAAAAAAATAATGCCAGCGGCGACTTAGAAGAAAAAAAAGAATTGTTTTTTCTACTTACGGATGGCATAAGGGGTAATTATTGATAACTTCAGGGGTAAATCTAATGACGAACGAACAGAAGCAATAGCCGCTTTATTATTAGGTATATGTATATACTAGCAAAAGAGCCCATGCGTTGTAACGGGAGAAAAAATACAACACACACTCTTAACTGAACAACCATCACTCAAAACCATAATAGGTCCATCTCCTTTATTTTAGCGACACATCATATTTGTGTTGCCGCTTATCCTTTTTCTCACCCTCGCCGGCGATGGCCTTAGTGTTCACACAAACCAAAACGTGTTTGAATGTGGTTAATCCTGAGACGTCTCTCTCTCCCCCTCTCCTCCCTCTCCCTCTCTCTCTCTCTCTCTCTCTCTCTCTCTCTCTCTCTCTCTCTCTCTCTCTCTCTTGCTTTCTCTCACACTCGCGATGAGAAATCTATTGTTTTCCCCTGCGATGTATTCAGAGGTATGCATGTGTAGTTCTTGATGTTTTCTTTTTCCTATATGACTATACTGGGTGTTTATTTGCAATCCGGATCGCCGCCTGTACGAAAAAAATAGATCGTGCGCTATAGTTATAAGTTTGCTTCCAAAACAATATCTAAAAATTATTTAACAGGTAAAATTAACATCATATTCAGATTTCACACATTTTTCTAATCAAATTTCATATATAACATGTTAAAATCGGAGTTACGGTTGAAAAGATATGTATAATTTAGAAAACCATTTGTTTAACTTAAATATCTTCCAAAATAATATTTATAAATACTTAACATGTTAAAATAATCTTATATTCATATTCTACATATTTTCTAATCAAATTTCATATATAACATGTTTAAATCGGAGTTACGGTTTAAAAGATATGGATGGTTTAGAAAAGTATTTGTTTGACTTAAATATGATCCGCGGATGGAATACCTAAAAAGTCGGGGGGGGGGGGGGGGGGGGGTTGAAAAACTGTAAAATAACGGTTCGGTGTGACTTAAATCTGAACTGCGGGTTGATTTCATGAAAACGCAGGGGCTTTTTTGCAGAACAGTGCGATGGACGGGCAGAAACCCTGCGTGCTTTATTATTCGGTAGATATAGATATAGATAGAAAGATTATTTTTTTTAGGATCAGGTATATATAGATTAATAAGGTAAGAGAAATGTTGGGCATGCTGGGCCTAGTCCAATATCCGTCCACCTTATGTGGGCTAGTTCAGATCAACAAGATAGCGACGAACCGATACACAGGTCATGCACGGCCCGTTTGGCCCATCACTTGCTAGACATTGCCACTACTGTTTTCCTGCCATGAACCAGCAGATCGCTTTAGTTTACTAAGCTACTGATTTTAACTCTTCTATAGAAAAGCTACTGATTAACTGATTTTAATAACTGTTTTAAAACTTTAAGCTACTGATTAAATGAGCTCAATGCGTAATGCTACTACTGATTCTATGACACGCAAGCAGTCCCTGGTGAAGGCATCAGACATGCGCGCAGGCAATGAGGGGAGGAAGGCAGGTCGGAGGAGAGGATGCCATTACACGGCAATAGGAGACGATGAGCAGTTGGTGTTGGTGGCCGCGGCGGCGGACTAGTAGGACTGGGCGGTGGGCGCTGGTGAGTGACGGAAGTGGCAGCGGTGGCCGTAGGGGCAGCCAGAGGCGGCAGCGAACATCTGGCAGGGGAGGGTCTTGTAGCGCGGGTGGCGGATGACGGGGCGCATCTCCTGCAGGCCATGCGCGAACCGGCACCGGCCGCCGTAGGAGCAGGCGCCGCCCTCCCACTTGTTGCACATCTCCGTCTTCTGGGTGCCCTGCCTGTACGCCTCCAGCTCCACCACTTCTCCATCCCCCTTCGCCTCGTCCTCCCCTGCCTGCTGCAATCACCATTCCCCATTACAAAATCAATCATACGGATATGAATTCCCAATGAAATTTCTCGAATTGAGTTTTTAGTTTTGTGAGTTAGCCAAATCAATACCCTATCTCTTCGCTTAATGACGACTTTGTAACATGAAATTGCCAACAAGTAGCCGATTCAATACTATTTCTGAAGAAAAATTAAGCAAGTTCAATACAGTTTCTTCCTGCAATTGAATCCCAAGCAAGCCATGACGTGATAAGAATTTGTGTGGTTCCAACTTAACATAGGAAATTCCTACTCAAGTTGCAGCGTAAATTAAAAATATCGAGTTGTAAGTTTGGCTTACTTCATCAAGCAACTGCCAACACTGTGTAGGTTCAAAGCTACAACTGTCAAGTATTACAAAATTTGCTAATTATAAACACAACCTGATGCTTAATGCAATTGCCAAATCGTTTATAGAACGTCATACTGCCAGAGTTTCGTCTGATTTTTCAGGTTTAAACTTTCCTGCTAACCATATAATTGCGTCACAAGCCTAATTTCTCCTCAATTAAGCGACTTCGACTCGCTGCATCAAGCGACTCTGCCTCTGTAGCGGAACCCGAAAGCAGAGTATGACGAATCTGAGTACAAAATTAGCTAATTCAACATACTCTGCTACTTGATGCTATCGTTAAATTACAAATAGAGCATCGTATTACCAGAGCTCGTCTAATATCGCAGGTTTAGTAGATTTCACCATCTAATTGCATCACAAACAAATTTGCTCCACGATTACTACGAATTTTGCAGGAACTGGAACTATTGAACTGTGTTCGATGAATTCAGCGCAGATTTTCGAGTTCCGAGCAGATAAACAAAGCGATTCACGGCGGAATAAAGCAGTGAATTCGTAAGTAGTAGGATTTGCGGGCTTACCTCGATCGCAGGAGGCGGACGAACACGGAGGCGCTGCGCCTCTGCCTCGCCCCGCGGCTGCTTCGCCTGCGAGAGGTAGCACTTGGAACGGATGGAGATGCTCTTCGGCGCGCCCCCGCGTGCTGCTACCTCCTCCGTCGGCTTCGGCGGTGGTGTCGGAGCCGGCGCGATCGCCCGCTTCCCCTGATCGGCCTCGAGCTCCTCGAGGAGGAGAGACAGGTGCATGTTCTCCGCTCTGAGGCGGAGGCGCTCGAGGCGGAGGTCAGCGACCTCGGCCGTGGCGTCGCGCAGGCGCAGGAAGCAGTCGTCGTAGCGGTCGGCGATCGCGCGGAGGAGCCTCTCCGCCTCGCGCACCTCGCTCGCTTGCTCCGCCGACATGCGGAGCGGCGAGACGTAGCGGCCGTCGGAGACGCACGATGAGGGCGAGTGGAGCTGCGTCTCGGTCGGTGATGGCCCCCATGTGGGCGAACGGAGCAGGCCTCCCTTGCCGCGGCCGTCGGATACGCGCGACGAGGGAGTGGAGTCGAGCAGCTTCTCCCGCGGCGACGAGCCGAAGCGCTCGGTGGAGACGCAGGACGACCCCGCAGGCGACAGGTACCCGAGCTCCCCCTCCATGGAGAGCCCGAGCTGCGAGCAGGGTAGCAGAGAGCGAGACGATGAGGAGCTCGGGGGCGGTTACCTTCGTGTGGCCTGTCGGGTTCGGAAGGAAATTGGAGGGAAGCAGTTGCGGTTTGAGAGACAGGTCGAAGTGACTTGATTGCCTTGCCTTATATAGAGCCACCGTTCATCTCACTAAGACCAAGGGCAGGAACGACTTTTCTCCTCTTTATCTGACGCGACCAGCTCCTGCACTAAGTTGAACAAGTATCAAGGCCGTGGAGATGAATCAAGTGAAAATGACCAGATTTCCCTTCCTTGTGCAGCGCATGCTCAACTCAACAAGGGTAGAACCGACTTTTCTCCCAGTTACTGCTAAAAAGTACAGTAGCTTCATTTCGTTTAGAGCGTTCCTGAAGGAACAGTAAAGAGCACTGCATTCGGTCACCGTTGGACACCACACAGAATCTATGCCGCAGCTCTGAATTTAGCATCGTGCATATAATGGTTCAGATGGTGTACAGGGCCAGCAAGTATCAGTAATATTGAGCACTGAACTACTGACCAAAATATCAATGTAACAATAAGTAAGGTATTGTTGTTCTGTTGTTGAAACAGCAGGAAATCAGAGCTAAGGTCTGCAAATAACAGGCTCTGTAATACAATGCCAATGAAATAATCCACAGTTTCTAGATATTCTTCAGGTGAGGGTGTTAGCAGTCATTTTTTAGGGGGTGTCGTCGTGATATCAGAGACCCGGAACGACTTCTCAAGGAGCTGCGGAACGGTTAGTTTCAACTCGAACGTCAACTTCTGGAGTACATAACACAGGGCAGTCACATCATGCATTGCACGGTGCGCTTTGCCATCGACTGGGATCTTGTAGCGCTCTACCAGTGTCTTCATCGACGCGGAGCTGATTTTTTCCCCTGAGGTGGAAGAGAAATGCGGTTAAGCTTTTGAGTCGCATGATTTGCTTCAGTTAAATAAACTTTCTTTTTTCAGTTATATGCAAAAACAAGAAACAAGGATCAATCTTATACTTATTTACTAATTGGAGGCTCCACATCAATCCTAGGCAGCTAGAGATTTCTGTCCGTCTGATCTGCATATGATGCATGTTTTGCCGTCAGATGAAGTAGCAGAGGCGCCCTCACCATCGGCCCTCTCCAACAGACACAGTCCATCTCTTCCTCTGTATCCCAGCCTCCCTCGAGAAGACAAGAAAAACATCTCCAGTCACCAGCGATGAATTCAATCCGGCAGCCACCCCAGCCTCCAACAGGCCTTCAATTTGTTGGGGTTATGTCTGCGTGGAGGCCGCCTCTGCCTCCCAGCCATATTGCAGACTGAAAGCCTCCCTGTGGCAGCATCCGCTAAAGTTTGCGCCCTCGCTGCCACGCAAAGTTGGCATAGCTATCAGCTGGAGCATTAGCGAGACCCCTTCTGCTGGGACTCTACAATAATCTGACTATTATCTGTAGTACAGTCACACTTGCCTTTTCCCTACGGGGTGTATGATGTTAGTATATATTAACTGTGTTGCTTTCATCTGAAAAGGGCGAGATAATGGCAAGCACTTGGTGACCACTCCATGCCTAGGGCTAGCTGGTGGCCTCGGTGATTTAGGGTGTCGATGCATATGCAAGAAGTGTAGGTTTAAGATTTATTACCATCCCTGTTTGAAATCATTGATATGCTCAGTAAGTTATAGCATATATTGCTAAGTAGGCCTGATGTACCTAGGATAATATTTATTTTTATGTAATTATTATGTGCAATGATGGGGCATGCAATCAAGCCTTGAAAAACACAACAATTAAACAAACCGGTGGCAAGTTACCACTTACTACTTCAATCTTATATTTATACGGTGATGTCAACCTTCCAGTTGATCAATTAATTCTTCAGGTGCCAATTAGCTTTAGATTTATGGTACATGTTTTCCTATCTATATTATATGTGGTTTGCTTGATTTTTTTAGTCCTGAGTGCTCTAGAAATATAACTTCATTGCTGCTTCAATCCAAGGAATATCCAGAAAAGGTGATTGGCAATAATGATTTTTTTGTAAGGGTTGGTAATAGTGCCAGAGTTAATTGTTATATTACATGGACAGGTTCGTGCTATGATTTTTTTGGTGGATTGGCATTGCCTTTTGCCTTACTGTCTTTTACATTGTCATAGCCACGGACTGTTGTAAGTTACTACGCATCTGGATATATGTATATATATGTGAATACATAAACAATCAATACAGGATTTTCTTTTACACTCTCTTGCTGCTGTTTAGATATGTACTTTGAAAACTTCCTAAACTTTGCTTTGCTTTGTCTGCCGACTAAACTGGGATGTCCGCATCTTTGTATAAGTACATGAAATCAAACCTTCCTGATCCTTTTTGTTACTAAATAATATTTTTCCCAATGTTTATTTTGTTCATTTGACTTCCGCCTATGTCGTCTCAACATAGCCGGTCCCAAGCCCGGGTAAAGGAGGGTTGTGATAGGCTTGGCGAGCCAACGTCAAAACTCAGCCTCTCTTATGAAGATGAAACCCAAAAGATGTTCATTGGGGTGTAACCCTCTCAGCGACGTGCCACATCAGAACCCGGGTGTGGTGTCAAATGGGGAAGGGCCGGGCCGTCACCCCCATGGTGCCGCACCGTATCTTGATCTGGATACGGTGGCAAGTGAGCAAGGATCGGGTCGTCGCATCCTTAGGCCTTGTACAATGCAAGGTGCTTAGGGGAGATGCTTAGAGAAATAAACCAGACTTTCCTTAAGCACTGGTGCCTATTTGTACAGGGTAGACGCTTAACTAAGCGTCTCTCCTGTAGAAATAGGCATTGATGCTTCAAAAAAATCCAGTTTATTTTTCTAAGCACCTCCCTAAGCACCTACCATTGTACAAGGCCTTAGTGGTACGCTACATCAACGCCTGGGTGTCGTGGAAAATGAGCAAGGGTCTTCGCATTTGACTCGGCGAGTGCGAAAGGTAAGGAAGCTAGCCGAGCCTAGGAGGATCCGCTTAGATAGCTGGAACGTATGGTCCCTGACAGGTGGCAGGTATGCTTCGGGAGCTAGTAGATACAGCGGTGAGGAGAGTTGTTGATATCCTTTGCGTCCAAGAAACCAAATGGACAGGACAGATGGCAAAGGAGGTGGAGGATACCGGCTTCAAGCTGTGTTTACAGGAACGACTGCAAATATAAATGGAGTAGGCATCTTGATCAACAAGAGCCTCAAGTATGGAGTTGTAGACGTCAGGAGACGTGAGGACCGAGTTATCATGGTCAAGCTGGTTGTTGGGGACTTAATTCTCAATGTTATCAGCGAGTATAGCGAGTATGCCCCGAAAGTGGGCCACAATGAGAACACAAAGAGGGACTTCTGGGAAGGCCTGGAGGACATGGTTAGGAGTGTACCTATTGGCGAGAAGCTCTTCATAGGAGGATACCTCAATAGCCACGTGGTACATCTAACATAGGTTTTGAAGGGGTGCATGGGGGCTTTGGCTATGGCATCAAGAATCAAGGAGAAGATGTCTTAAGCTTTGCTCTAGCCTACTACATGATCATAGCTAACACCCTCTTTAGAAAGAGAGAATCACATCTACTGACTTTTAGTAGTGGTCAACACTCTAGCCAGATTGCTTTCATCCTCTCGAGAAGAGAAGACAGGCGGGCGCGCCTAGATTGTAAGGTGATACCTAGAGAGAGTGTTGTCCCTCAGCATAAGCTCGTGGTGGCTGACTTCTGCTTTTGGATTCATGTCCAACGGGATAAGTGTGCCAAAGTCGCTAGAACGAAGTGGTGGAAGCTCAACGGAGGGGGGGTAGCTCAGGCATTCAAGGAGAGGGTCATTAAGGAGGGCCCTTGGGAGGAAGGAGGTGATGCAGACAATATGTGGATAAGATGGTGACTTGCATTTGTAAGGTGGCCTCAGAGGAGTTTGGAGTGTCCAGGGGAGTAGAAGCGAAGCTAAAGATGCCTGGTGGTGTAGTGATGATGTCCAGAAGGCTATTAAGGAGAAGAAAGATTGTTTCGGACAGCTTTACCCGGGTAGGAGTGCAGACAACGTGGAGAAGTACAAGATGGCATAGAAGGCCACAAAATGAGCTATGAGTGAAACAAGGGGTCGGGCATATGAGGACCTCTACCAGTGGTTAGGCACGAAGGAAGGCGAAAGGGAGATCTATAAGATGGCCAAGATCCGAGAGACGAAGACGAAGGATGTCGACCAAGTCAAATGCATCAAGGATGGAGCAGACCAGCTCCTGGTAAAGGACGAGGAGATTAAGCATAGATGGCGGGAGTACTTCGACAAGTTGTTCAATGGGGAGAATGTGAGCTCTACCATTGAATTGGAGGAGACTTTAAAAAGGATGAAAGGAGCCAAGGCGATGGGCCCTAATTGTATCCCCATTGAGGTGTGGAGAGGCCTCGGAGACATAGCGGTAGTATGGCTAACTAAACTTTTCAACCTCATTTTTCGGGCAAGCAAGATGCCAGAAGACTGGAGACGGGGTATATTAGTACCAATATTCAAGAACAAGGGGGATGTTCAGAGTTGTACTAATTACCGTGGAATTAAGCTGATGAGTCATACAATGAAACTATGGGACAGAGTCATTGAGCACCGGTTAAGAAAAATGGCAAGCGTGGTCAAAACTCAGTTTGGTTTCATGCCTAGGAGGTCAACCATGGAAGCCATTTTCTTGGTACGACAACTTACGGAGAGATACAGGGAGCAAAATAAGGACCTACATATGGTGTTCATTGACTTGGAGAAGGCCTACGATAAGGTACTGCGGAATGCCATGTGTGGGCCTTGGAGAAACACAAAAGTCCGAGCAAAGTACATTACCCTCATCAAGGACATGTATGATAATGTTGTGGCAAGTGTTCAATAATGGCGGCACTGATGATTTTCCAATTAAAATAGGACTGCACCAGGTGTCAGCTTTGAGCCCTTACCTTTTTGCTTTGGTGATGGATGAGGTCACAAGGGATATACAAGGAGATATCCATGGTGTATGCTCTTTGCGGATGATGTGGTGCTAGTCGATGATAGCCGGATGGGGAGTTAGAGCTATGTAGACAAACCTTGGAATCGAAAAGTTTTAGACTTGGTAGAACTAAAACCGAGTACATAAGGTGCAGTTTCAGTATTACTAGGCACGAGGAGGAAGAGGTTAGCCTTGATGGGCGGGTGGTGCCTCAAAAGGACACCTTTCGATATTTGGGGTCAATGCTGCAGAAGGATGGGGATATCGATGAAGATGTGAACCATCAAATCAAAGCCAGATGGATGAAGTGCCGCCAAGCTTCTGGCGTTCTATGTGACAAGAGAGTGCCACAAAAGCTAAAAGGCAGGCTCTATAGGACGGCAATTCGATCCGCAATGTTGTATGGCGTCGAGTGTTAGCCGACTAAAAGGCGACATGCTCAACAATTAGGTGTGGCGGAGATGCGCATGTTGAGATGGATGTGTGGCCACACAAGGAAGGACCGGGTCCGGAATGATGATATACGAGATAGAGTTGGGGTAGCATCGATTGAAGACAAACTTATCCAACATCGTCTGAGATGGTTTGGGCATATTCAGCGCAGGCCTCCAGTATCTCCAGTGCATAGCGGACGGCTAAAGCGTGTTGATAATGTCAAGAGAGGTCGGGGTAGACCTAACTTGACATGGGAGAAGTCCGTGAAGAGAGATATGAAGGATTGGAGTATCACCAAAGAACTACCAATGGACAGGGGTGTGTGCAAGCTTGCTATCCATGTGCCAGAACCATGAGTTGGTTGCGAGATCTTATGGGTTTCACCTCTAGCCTACCCCAACTGGTTTGGGACTAAAGGCTTTGTTGTTGTTGTTGTTGTTTTGTTGATTTGCCCAAGATGCAAGGAAGATTTTTCAGAAGTTAAGAAACCAATTACCATTTTACCATATTTTCTGTGTCTTAGTCACATATGCACATGTACGCATGAGTACACGAATAGTGAGGGGAATTATAAAAAATCCCTGTTTGATAACTCTATTAACAGAGAATACACTTAAAACTATTGTATGATTATATCCGATATGATATGTTTTGAATTCAGTATTCCTATTTGACATGAACATTTTTATTACTCAACATCTCAGGGATTAAGTTGATGATGAACTTTGCTTCTGCTGATGGCAGCTTCGATGCAATAACCTTGATTGCCTTTTTTTTTCTGTGTTAAATGTAACTTTTGTAGTCCAACGATTGGAGCATCGTATATTATAGGGTAGACTTTGCTTGCACTTTCTATTATACTAGTAGGAAAATCATGCACAAGCAAAATGTTTAATCGTAAATCAAGGGTCTCCACTCCCTCCCTCCCTCCCCCGCCGCCACCCGCGAGACGTCGGGAGGGTTCCCGATCCCCACCGCCGCACCCCCCTCCTCCTCCCTCCTCCACCCTCGCCGCCGCCAAGGGGCGGCAGCGGGGCTCCTTCGTCCCCCACTCGTAGGGTATGGCGCGGGCCAGATCTCGCGGCTGGGCGCGGCGCTCGATGCCGGGCGCGGCGGCGCGGCGGCGCACCGGAGCAGGCCAGCGATGGTGGCGTTCGACGGGCGGCAGGCAGCATGGTGGTGGTGCGGGCCGGTGGTGGCGTCGGCGGCGGTGCTTCCGGCAGCGCTTCGGCGTCGCGTCCGGCGCCGCGGGTCGCGGTTGACCGGGTCGCGGGCGGCCCTCTCGCCGTGGTGCTCTGGTGGGGGGGCGGCGCGGCAGCAGAGGTGGTGGGCTGCTCCCACCCAGTCGGGCCCTCGCGGCTGGGTGGCGGCGCTCGGCTTGGGTGGATCCCCTGGTGGCGTCTTCAGGTGGCGGCGGCGACAGCTCGGCAACCCTCCCTCTCCGGCTTCTGGCGACGGTCGATGCCTCCTGATGCTCTGGCCCTTCGAAGCGGGGGCGGAACACGGTTCTGGGGGGAAGTTGGAGGCTTGGAGCCGACACGGGTGTCGGTCGTGGCCATGGGCCACTTCTCTGCCTTCCCCTTCCCCCGGTCGATGTGGTCGCGGCCCTTCTCGAGGCAGCTTGGCCGGCGGCAGTTCTGGAGGTGGTTGGGGTCGTGGATCTGGGCAAAGTCGTGGCCTTTGGTGGCTTCAGGGTGGTCTCATGGCGGGGCGGCGGCCCTGGCGGTGGGAGTCGCGTTGGTCGTGGGCGGATTGCGCGGCTCGGATGCGGGCAGACAACCATGGCCGCTCGGGCGGCATGGCTGTGGGTGTGGCGGACCGGGGTGGCGGCGGGGGAGCTGAAGCACCGAGGTACATCACCTACCCAGTCCGCTCTGGTCGACGGTGACGGCGTCCATGGACGTCGTGTTCCTCCTTGCAGGCTCCGTCGTGGTGCTTCTTCTCCCTCCATCTTAGTCCGGGTGAAAACTTGATCTTCCGATCAGACGGCGGCGACGTTCTTGCTCCTGCCCTTCCTGGAGGCACCGTCTTGGAGTCCTCGGTCCGGCGTGTCCGTCGCACATCCTCCCGGACGATCTCTCCTTGGTGGTGGTCTCCGTCGGCTCTTAGCGGATCCTTTTTTTGCTCATCTTTTAGATGCTTTGTGTCGTTGAGGTTGTGTGTCGGTGCCCGGCATTCGTGTATCTTGCCTTGGGTCTGTGTGGCGTGCGTTTGTATCGGATGCTTGATGTTGTGGTTGTGCTTTATAATATAAAGCGGGGGGAAACCCTTTTTCATAAATCGTGAATCAATTGGAGGAGTATAACTCCTTATTTGTCCAGGAACTACTAAGCAATTATTTTATAAAAAACAGAAAGGGCAGCCCGGTGCACGTAGCTCCCACTTGCGCAGGGTCCGACCACTTTGGGTCTTTTGTACGCAGTCTTGCCCTGCATTTCTGCAAGAGGTGGTTTCCAAGACTCGGACCCATGACCTCATGGTCAAAAAGCAATTATTTTATATGTTTTAAATAACAATCTGACAAAAATGAAAAAAAAGCATTCCTAATTTGCATGTGTACTTTGAATTCATGTTTCTAAATGTTACTAGAACACATTACCTTTGCCATTCAAATTACTAGCCTGTATCGGCTCACAGGTTATGACTAGTACACAAAAACTGTGGAGGTTACTGGCGCAGCCTAATGTTGTTAACCTAGCCCCGTTTCTGCCTCGAAATATAAATATACATAAAATAGCATGAATACTAGATCATGTCAATACAGGAGTGGCATCTGTAACACGATGACCATGTTATGTCCTAGTTAGCTGTTATCACTAGAGTAAACTACGCCTTTTTCTAGCACTGAAAACAATCTTGAATATTATGTTTATGCAAGTAAACAGAACACTCGGCGAGAGAACATACCATCGGAATCAACTAACTGTCTTGCAATAGGAAGCGTGTCCACAAACAGCCAGTCAGCAGGCATCTCTTGTTTGCAACGTTGGAACTCAAAGATGAGAAAGGGCACATCAAAGGTTTTCCCGTTATGAGCAACCCACATAACTGGTTTACCAGCAACTTGACGACTCCAAACGTATTGTAGTAGAATGGGGATAAACTCCCCAAATCTGCATAGCCAGAGATGAAAACTCTAATTACGAGAAACAAAGAATTCAAGTTGGAATGCACCAAGAAAAAAATAAAGGGTGTCCTCGCTAAAAGATAAATAAATGAACGGTAACCAAATTTTAAAATCCTTGCACGCTGCAGGAATGAAAGATCATTATAAAAGAGGTATGGGTTGCACACCACAAGTAATAAACGGCTGTTTGATCCCAGTTCATATTTCTGTCGTTGCAGAACTATATTTTCAGAATGTACTGCAGCAATCTCATGCTCTCATGTTTTTTGTGGCTTTCCTCAAATTGACCACAACATGTAGGAGTGGAAAACCTCAGAGAACCTTCTTTTTGCATAAAAGTATCAACCAATTTTTTTTAAATGGCAGATGAATGAATAATGATTGCAAGGAGAGAAAAACTCAGCTGAAGGAGAAATATAACTTGTGCTCTGCATTTAATTTTCTATTATTCTCTCATGGATCTTTATTTCTCCACTAAACTCTTACAACATGATGGGTACCATGAATAAAAAGGTAATAAAAAAGGAAAAATATCTGTTGTTGCTGAAGGATTGTGAAAGACAATACCTTGGGATATCAGAACTGCAAACCATCTTGGTGCTGATACCATGAACAGCTGCGTTTTTTACCTCTCTCTCAGGATTTATAAGGGTCTGAAAAGTGCTATTCTTTCCACCCATAAGATCACGTGCAGCAAACTCAATAATTCTATCACCACGGCGTGAGAAGCCAGTAGTTTCAATATCAAAGACAAGGATAGTTGCAGGGCAGTCGGTCTTGCCTCCAGAAACCTTTTCCTGAATATCGTAGCACTGGAGTGATTTCAGGTGCTGCAGATCAGACTGCTTGAACACTTCAATCGATGATTCAACTGATCCACCGTGTAGATGGCGGTCATTGCTGAAGAATTGCTTACTTCCTTTTCCTGCATTTCTCGCTAGTACTGTTGCACTAAAAGGTCTAGTTTTATGTCTTCTGTTCTGAAGTACATTTTCAGAGCTTATTCTGCTGTGATACTTGAGAAATCTGATACTACAAATGTGTCCTATTGAGTTCCTTAGTTGCTGGAAGTTACCACAGCAAAAAGAATATAAGGACATTGTAAAATGGAGTAGAAAAGGGCATCAAAGGTCTTGTTGGACCTATTTATTTGGTACAAAGTTTAGATAACAGAATATTCAATGCCACCTCTATTAATCCTGAAATGATGAACAAATAATCATTATTAGTTGGCATTTGTCAAACTTAAAACTAGTGGAGATATGCAAGAATGTAACTAAACTAACAACGGTGAAGTCATCACATATATCTCACCGCATGTAATGTCAGCACAAATAAGCATCCAAAAACAAGATAGCAGACCAGACAGTACTACGGTAACAATTTTCTTAAGACATTAAAAAATATAAAAACCAGAATATTTAGAGAAAGCACAAATTTAGCAGATAATCTGTTGATCTAGATCACACAAATCGCAGTTATAACACTGTAGGATTAATTGAAGTGTGTCACTCAATAGAGAAAATCTTGTGGACCAGATAAAAGTGTACACAATACATTTCTGTGTCTGCATACACTTATCTCAAAGCTAAACTGATAACAAAATATTTTACAGAGCTCATGTTTGTCCTTGGCTCAGTGCTGTGCACCACCTAAGCTCCATGCATCCAAGCGGAACATAACTCCTGATAGGACGCTGTACAAATTATTTAGTCCACTTATGGCTTCTCCAAACTCCTGATAGGATGCTGTACAAATCATTTCTGCGTTGCTTCATCAAGTGCTCACCAGTAATCTTTACAGGAGCAGCACCCGCTTTCAAAGCGGTGAAATCGAACTCTATCCCTCATAATTATAACACGACAAAGTGCCTTTGAAATTATCTTCATCCATTCATGGCAGTCACCGCATGCCTGCAGATTCTTTGACACCAATATTTCTGTCCCTGGACCAGTCTTAAGAACACTATAAGCCACTGCAAGCTTCTCACTGTGGAAGCTGAGGTTTTCTTCTCTTTCCTCCTGTGATACATCTTTTGTTACTAATTCAGTGGATGGGGTATAACCTTCAGCCTTCGCTTTTTTTAATAAGCCATGCAGCACTCGGTAGATATCATCAGAATCAGGATGAGATCGATCACCAGCTTTGAATTCATGGGTGCTCCCCCCTAATTCAACCCAACTCAAGCCCTTGATCTTACGTACCTTCTTTTTCTTCATCTCTTTCCATACTTCCTCTGAATCATCCCACCTATTTATTGATGAGTAGATATTTGAAAGAAGGGTATAATCACCGCTGCCCTGACATTCTATCTGTTCAATAGTGACATCACCTAATTTGGTTTGATGGTACCTACGACAAGCACTAAGTAATGCCCTCCATATCACAGCATCAGGCTTCACGGCCATTGACCTCACCAAGTTGTATGCTTCATCCAGCAGCCCAGCTCGTGACAGTGTATCCACCATTGCACCGTAGTGTTCAACCTTTGGAGTGATTGAATACTTTGTGGACATCGTTTCAAAGTACTGACGAGCCTCTTCAACCATACCACAATGGCTACATGCTGTCAATAGTGCAACAAATGTAACCCCATCAGGAACCACACCTGAAAGTTCCATCCTGTGGAACAGCATCACCACATCAGATCCAAGACCATGCCCTGCCAGGTTACTAATCATCGTGTTCCATGTGGACAGGTGTTTTCTCTTAACGTTGTTGAATATCTCAACTGACACATCAATCCTTCCACATTTAGCATACATATCAACCAGTGCTGAGATTAAAAGATGATTCTTCTCCACCCCCAGCTCATCCATCAGTTGATGAACCCACATACCATAACATCGGGCACCAGCTCGAGCACAAGCAGACAGGACTGAAGAGAATGAAAAGCCGTCAGGCACAAGGCCTGAATTGACCAACCTGCTGAAAAGATTCATTGCATCTTTCAGGTGGGAGCTCCTTGCTGCACCTGCAATCATTGAATTCCACGAGACCAGGTCCTTGACAGGCATCCTCTTGAAAATCTGATATGCCTTGTCTAGTTGTCCTCCCTTCAAGAATCCCATAAGCATCAAATTACCATGGAAAGGATCAGTACTCCACTCAAGCATTGGCCAATACAGTTCACATGCTTCCATCATGCGACCATGATCGATATACAACCTCAAAAGTGGAGCTATTATATCTTGATTACATAACAACCCAGCTTTAGTGAGATGTGAATGAATTTGCATGGCAGCATAGATGTCTGAACATTTTGAACAAGCTCTGAGGAGGAGAACATATGTTCTGTAATCAGGGCAAAATGTGGTAAAATGGAGCATAGTGCTATAGTCCATCAGTGACTTTTGTGGGGAGCCTTTTTCCAAAGACGCTCGGAGGATGGAATTGGCATATGGAAAGATTAGTCTCAGGGGATGTTTCTTCAAACAGCTTGTGTAGGACATAGTGCAAATAGGCTGCTGAAGTGATTTCCTAGAATGTAGGCACAAAATTTATATTTTCTTCATTAACACCGGGCAGCTAGCAGCCTATCAATATAAAATATTCAGCAGCCTGATGCACACATAATGTTAATTAAGATAATTATCCAAAACGAATGCCTATAGTTACCGAAATGAAAAATTAAGATCATCGCTGATTCTTTACTTCTTGTGCATGAATTTACCAATGCTAGCGCTAGCGCATAGTAAGTACGGTAAATATATTGCACATTTGCACAGGTATGGCCAAATGTGCTTCATTACAAAATACATCTACTAGCGAATCTCATGGTAAAAATCCTACATGATACTACCATTTATGTAAAACATTAATCAACCTCTCATTATACAGGATGATTTAAGATAATCCCAACAGCCAACAACAATGCTTGATAACGGAAATGATTTAGGCCTTGAGCCTGAAGTCCTTCCTACATTCACGTGCAGCCTGTGGCTCTATGACAACAACATTGCCAAACAAACAAAAGGAAACCCAAGAACCAGCACAGAACATATTAAGGTCTATCGGCATTGCTATGGATATTGATAACCTCATTGTGCATCACTATGATGCAGAGGCCGGGGGCCCTTTTCGAAAGAAAAAATGGTGTGCATTTTTAGTTTTCCTGTACGACCTTGCAAATGGAAATATTGTCCCGTTCTAAATAACAGATGCCAGGTAGCTGTCTAAGAATAAATAATCATGTGAGAGGATATACATTTATACCAGAAGTACTAACTACTGGATGACAACATGTACTAGAAATTCGTCCACGATGACATTTCCTTCCATGGGCCTTCAAAACTAGGAAAACAAACCTGATAATTCATCTACTCAAGACGAACAAACCCGCGCCACCAAATCCCCCAAACAGTATAAGACGGACCATAGTGCGTCAACACGGCAACGGAAACGCCTAAAAACTGAAGCAAACTGTTTCAACAAGGCTCAACACCACCCACGGCAACGCAGCCGCCCTGCTCGACGAAATGCCTCGCCAGGAAATGAACGAAAACAGCGAATCAATGAGCACGGAAAACAAAAAGGAGGTACCTGAGCATCCGGCCGGCTGACCGAGATCCAATGGAATGGCGAAAGAGCGTCGCGGCTGGCGAAATTGGGAACAAGAAGGAAGGGAAAGCAAGCGAGCGAGCGAGCACGGAAGGTATATGCCTTGCGGAGATGCGAAGGCTTGGCAGCGTGTGGGCGGGAGAGGCGTGGGCGGCGTGGATGGGGGGAGCGGCGGAGGTGGCGGGAGAGAGCGGGGGCTTCGGGACAACCGGGGGGCGGGACGGAGAGGGCGCCCGGTGTTGGCGGATGAACCGCACCTCAAGCGTGGGAACGTGGGGTGGGAAGGTGGGGAGAATCGATTATAACCCCCTTCATCTGCCTTTGCTCATACGCCCCTTTCTTTGTCTGCCTTGCTTATGAGCCCCCTTGTTTGATTTGCCTCTTGATCATAAGCCCTTTTTGCACGTTTAAGCATTAATTCATCACTTGATTCCGAATCAGTTGTTATATAGATGAGCAAAAGACTGAAATATTCTCCCTTATCTTCTCTTCATGGGACTTGGCCTACAGATCCTCTGGTCTGTTTCCACAAGGGGAGGGGATTCGAGTCGGGGCGCGGCGAGAGAGCTGGATTCGGTCGGGGACGGGCAATGGCGGTGGAGGCAGCATGGAGGGAGAAGCTGTTGCGGTGCTGGAGGCGTCAAGGGGGATCCGGCCTTCCGCCCGCATGCGCGGAGGTCGCTGAGCTTCACGGGAATGGCAGCGGAGGAGCTTGGGCTGGGGTTGCCGATAGAAGAAGCACGGGTGAGACGTTTAGGTCCCTCGTGGGAGGCGCGGCCGAGGTGTGGGGATGACTGCACGGAGGTTGTCAAGCTCATGGGAATGGCAGCAGTGCACGCGGAGGGGTGAGAACTCTCAGAGAATCGTTGTTAGTTGCTTAATGATCCTGCTAAATATGAAAAGGGGGCTATGGTCAAGAAATTTGAGCAACAAGGGGGCTCATAAGCAAGGCAGACAAAGAAAGGGGTGTATGAGCAAAGGCAGATGAACTAGGGGGGTTATAATCGATTCTCCCGGGAAGGTGAGAGTGGCGCTCCGGCAAATGGCCACTCCTCTGCGGCGTGGGGTGAGAAGGCCTCGGCATTCGGTTAGAGCATGCAGATCCGGTAAACCCCGTAAAAATCGATTTAAAAGGGTATCGCAAAACGTTTTTCATATTTTTTTAAATTGTTTGGATTGTTTACCACATGTGTCATGTGGTACGTTTTTCCGTATTTTAAGGATATAGCAAAACTTTTTTTTCTAACTCTACAATATGACTTTTGTTCCGGCAGAACAGATCCCCTAAAATATTTCATTATCCCGGCAAAATCACATAAACCTCTCTAAAAGTGTCCGTTAAATTACAATTGTATCCGTCCCGACCGCTCCTACCATGAGGATCTCGTCAGGGACAGAGGAGGAGCACGCATCTTGCCTGTGACGGCGCCGTCGTGGAGCAAGACAAGCACCACGGGGCGGACGGGAGGAGCAGGCAGCTAGCTAGCGGTGGCGGCGGCAGCAGCAGTAGCTAGCTCGCTCGCTCGTGGCCGCAGCTCGCAGGCGGCTACAACTCTGCGGGCGGCGGCAGCTCGTGGAGCGGCGGCTAGGGTCCGGTGATCGCCGGCATCGAGGCGTTTCGGCGAGGTCGTGCTCGGGGAAGACCGTGGCAGGAGCTGAAAGTTCCCTCCCGCCAATCTCTTTTATTTTTCAGGTCCTGCAAAGAATGGCCTCAATCCCATAGATATGGAGGAAATGGCCTCACAGATTTGGGATACCACAAAAAAATTCGGGGCGGCCGGATTAGGGGCTCTATTTGGGACGGGTTTACGTGCTCCATCCCGCACACCGGTGGTTATTATACCCGATGGCCCGGTTTGCGTGATCTGCTAGAGATGCTCTTAGGCAGAACCAATCGGTTGGGTGCCTCGGTTTATTTAATTTATTTTTTTTCAAAATGACAGTTGTCTTGTATTCATTAAGAAGAAGAAACTTACTCAGCTAATTGAGGAAAACCCAGCGAAAATCAGTTTGCCCAATTCATTATGAAGAATCGGACGAAAATCATCACAACCGCTGAACGACGCACATAAGATACCCAACACATACCACTCCAAAGAGGGTCTCGCCGAGACAGCACGCAGGCGTCATCATCATCACTCCTCCCCTAGAGGCGTCATCACCATCCCTAAATCCTGAGCAGATTTCACGTAGGCGATCGTCGACTCAACCCGCACTGAAGAGGCCTTGTGGAGATGCATGAAGATCCGCGCCAGACCCAGCCACCGATGACCAGACAGCGCGGCTTTGACTCTGACGGAAAACCGCGAAGAAGAACTAGGCACGGCTGGCGCTGCAGAAGATCATCGAACGAAGCACCTGCTACCAGTCATCGTATACCACCGAGGCCCCCCCCATCACAGTTTCCACTTCACAGCAACAAACCAGTCGAGGCGGTCCCGCGGACACGTCGGAGAAGAGCCGACTACCGCAATAGTATCTGTTGTTATGCTCATCGCAAATGGTTCGTATGGACCAACCGTATGCCACACATCGCACACGCAACTCTGATCTGAATCGTTTGATATCTGCGCCATCGCAAACAGTTCGTATCATTTTTGACGGTTTTCTTACACCACCATTTTGTGATTAATGCATCACACACAGTTTCGTCGAAGGGTCTCTGATTGTACTATCGCGTTAGGACCATCCTGCAGTAGTGCTTACTGAGTAAGAGTGGGTGGAGGAGTATATATAGCCTCCACACGAAATCCAACCATTACACACTTTTGACTCACCTCGGTGGCACCGATCAATTCTCGATGGCACCGACCTGTGTAAAAGATATGAACGTTGGAGGTCTCGGTGGGACCGACTGGAAACATCTCGGAGCGACCGATGTGCAATGGTAGGTCAGATCGCTTCGGTGGCACCAATTGCATCATCTCGGTAAGACCCAAATAAAGCAAGAAGGCAACAGAAGGTTGGCAAGCCATCTCTGTGGCACCGATTGCAAAACTCGGTAAGACCGAAATAATTGCAACAGGTAACAGAGAGTTGGCAAGGCCATATCGGTGGATCCGATTTGTTAGGGTTTGGTTGTGGCAGTGTCCAGATGAACTCGGTTTCGGTGGGACAGAGTTGGAATGTAGGGTTTTGGACAGTTTTGGATAGAGAAAGTGGCTGAGGGTTTTGGAGCAATATCACTAACCACTTGAGCAAACAGATAATTATCAAAACCTCATCCCCTTTTAATAGTATTGGCTTTCCTATGGACTCAATGTGATCTTGGATCACTTAACCAAAAATGTAGAGTCTTGAGCTTTTGCCAATTCATGTCCTTAGCATTTTGAAGGGGTCCACATCCTCTTGTCCTTGCCATGCCACTGTTGAACTTGTTTGAAATATACTAGATAGAACTGTTAGTCCAACAAAAGATATGTTGACATTAATTACCAAAACCACCAAGGGAGCACATGTGCTTTCAGTCTCCCCCTTTTTGATAATTGATGACAACATACATCAAAGCTCCAAGTAATAATGTGATGAGTAGTATATTAAAGCTTTGAAGAAACATGTAACTTGCATAATCTCCCCCTACATGTGTGCAGTCATGTATATGATAGAATTCGAGGACATGTGAATGCACAACATGACAGAATGGGTAATGAGTTACATGTATCTTGGCTATATGCATCAGAGCAAAAAGATGAAAGAGGCACCTTCATGTTTATGATTCCCTCTTGCAAACAATATGTGCAAAAATCAAGAGATCGTCATGCACATGAGTGAGATGCATGTACTTACCTTGTGGTCATTATCGGCGAGCCTGAACCATGCTTTGGGCAAGGCTGATTCATTATCGCCCTACGGTGGGTGCCAACTGCCGTGGATTTGTCATGGCAGATGCCCTGGTGAAAGGACTTAGGTGTGGAGCCATCGCAACTAGGTTAGCTTAAAGGGGTTGAACTTTGGCCCGCCAAACTGGGGCATTGATGATTTCCCCTTCTGACGCTGATTGTTATTCTGCGTGTTGGTATTAGCAACAAAACCTGAACCGCCGTCGGCTTGCTTGCGCTTACCGTTATTGCCTTGACCCGCCGCATTGTGTTGCTGTCCCTTTCCATTACCGCTCTTCTTCCCCTTGCCAGGCTTCTCCTCATCAGACTAATGGTCTTTAGTGTTATCAGAGTCGGCATATTTGATGAGAGCCGCCATGAGCTCTCCCATGCCATTGTAGTGGCATTTGAGTCGTCCCAGCTTCTGTTTGAGGGGAATGAACCGGCAATTTTTCTCCAAAATCAGGACAACCGATCCAACATTGATACTTTCCGATGAATGGATAATGGACGAGATCTGGCGAACCCAATGGGCGGTTGACTCGTCCTCCCCCTGGATACAAGAGTCTAAATCAGGAATCGACAGAGGCTGCTTACATGTGTCCTTGAAATTCTGGATAAAACGCATTTTCAACTTAGCCCATGATCTAATGGAATTAGGGGCAATCCCTTTAGCCAGGTGCGAGCCGGCCGATCCAACATCATGGTGAAATACTTAGCGCACACAACGTCATTGACGTCCAACATCTCCATGGCCAACTCGTAGCTCTCAATCCAAGCCTCCGGGGGTTGATCCATTGTGTAATTGGGCACCTTGCGGGAGCCCTTAAAATCCTTGGGCAGACGCTCATTACGCAAAGCCGGCACTAGACACGGCACACCCACAGTCCTAGAAGTCATCCCAGCTTCTATAGACACCGACGGGTTAAGCTAAGGTTGCTGATGAGCCGCCAGCTCAGCCTCTTGACGTGCCCTGGCCTGATCCACCAAAACCTGAGCATGGTTATCTGCATGCGGCGGGTCACGCTGATAACCCACAAGTATAGGGGATCAATTGTAGCCTCTTTCGATAAGTAAGAGTGTCGAACCCAACAAGGAGCTAAAGGTAGAACAAATATTTCCTCAAGTTCTATCGACCACCGATACAACTCTACGCACGCTTAGCGTTCGCTTTACCTAGAACAAGTATGAAACTAGAAGTACTTTGTAGGTGTTGTTGGATAGGTTTGCAAGATAATAAAGAGCACGTAAATAAAAACTAGGGGCTGTTTAGATAAAGACACAATAAAGTAAATATAGCGAGTGTGGAAAAGTGGTGGTAGGAATTGCGAAATTGTCCCTAAGCAATTGACTACTTTACTAGACCGATAGCAAGTATTATGTGGGAGAGGCCACTGCTAGCATGTCATCCCTGACTTGGAATTCTATGCACTTATGATTGGAACTATTAGCAAGCATCCGCAACTACTAACGTTCATTAAGGTAAAACCCAACCATAGCATTAAGATATATTGGTCCCCCTTCAATCCCGTATGCATCAATTTCTATGCTAGGTTGAAGCTTCTGTCACTCTTGCCCTCCAATACATAGTCTTATCAACATACAACTAACCCTATGGTGTGATCCACGCGCGCGCTCATATGATGGGCACCAAAGGACAGCAACATAACCACAAGCAAATTAAATCAATCATAGCAATTCATCAACCACCGATAGGACAACGAAAATCTACTCAGACATCATAGGATGGCAACACATCATTGGATAATAATATGAAGCATAAAGCACCATGTTCAAGTAGAGGGTACAACGGGTTGCGGGAGAGTGGACCGTTGTAGATAGAGGGGGAAGGTGATGGAGATGTTGGTGAAGATGGCGGAGGTGTTGGTGAATATCGCGGTGATGATGATGGTGGCCACGGCAGCGTTCCGGCGCCACCGGAAGAGAAGGGGAGAGGGGGCCCCTTCTTCTTCTTCCTTGACCTCCTCCCTAGATGGGAGAAGGGTTTCCCCTCTGGTCCTTGGCCTCCATGGCATGGGAGGGGCGAGAGCCCCTCCGAGATTGGATTTGTCTCTCCTGTTTCTGCGTTCCCGTGTTCTGCCCTTTCACCGTTTCGTATATATATGGAGATCCATAACTCCGATTGGATTGAAACCTTCGCCCAGATTTTTCTCCGAAAATTAGCTTTCTTGCGGTCAAAGAAGAGCAGCAACCGCCTTATAGGGGGGCCACGAGGGTCAGGGGAGCGCCCAGGGGGTGGGGCGCGCCCCCTGCCTCGTGCCCCCCTTGGGCACCGTCTCGCGTTGATTCTTCCGCCCATATTTTCCAAATATTCCAAAAATATTCTCCGTCCATTTTTGTCCCGTTTGGATTCCGTTTGATATGGGGTTTTCTGCGAAACATGAAACATGCAACAAACAGGAACTGGCACTGGGCACTGGATCAATATGTTAGTCCCAAAAATAGTATAAAAAGTTGCCAAAAAGTATATGAAAGTTGTATAATATTGGCATGGAACAATCAAAAATTATAGATACGACGGAGACGTATCAGCATCCCCAAGCTTAATTCCTGCTCGTCCTCGAGTAGGTAAATGATAAAAAAGATAATTTTTGATGTGGAATGCTACCTAGCATAATCTTGATCATGTATCTAATCATGGCATGAATATTAAGACACGAGTGATTCAAAGCAATAGTCTATCATTTGACATAAAAACAATAATACTTCAAGCCTACTAATAAAGCAATCATGTCTTTTCAAAATAACATGGCCAAAGAAAGTTATCCCTACAAAATCATATAGTCTGGCTATCCTCCATCTTCACCACACAAAATATTCACATCATGCACAACCCTGATGACAAGCCAAGCAATTGTTTCATACTTTTGACGTTCTCAAACCTTTTCAACTTTCACGCAATACATGAGCGTGAGCCATGGACATAGCACTATAGGTGGAATAGAATATGATGGTGGAGGTTGTGTGGAGAAGACAAAAAGGAGAAAGTCTCACATCGACGCGGCTAATCAACGGGCTATGGAGATGCCCATCAATTGATGTCAATGTGAGGAGTAGGGATTGCCATGCAACGGATGCACTAAGAGCTATAAGTGTATGAAAGCTCAAACTGGAAACTAAGTGGGTGTGCATCCAACTTGCTTGCTCATGAAGACCTCGGGCATTTGAGGAAGCCCATCATCGGAATATACAAGCCAAGTTCTATAATGAAAATTCCCACTAGTATATGAAAGTGATAACTCAAGAGACTCTCTATATGAAGAACATGGTGCTACTCTGAAGCACAAGTGTGGTAAAAGGATAGTAACATTGCCCCTTCTCTCTTTTTCTCTCATTTTTTTATTTTTTTAGTATTTTTTTGTGGGCTTCTTTGGCCTCTTTTTTTATTTGGGCTTCTTTGGCCTCTTTTATTTTTTGTAAAGTACGGAGTCTCATCTCGACTTATGGGGGAATCATAGTATCCATCATACTTTCCTCACTGGGGCAATGCTCTAATAATGATGATCATCACACTTCTATTTACTTACAACTCAATATTACAACCTGATATCTAGAACAAAGATATGACTCTATATGAATGCCTCTGGCAGTGTACCAGGATGTGCAATGATCTAGCATAACAAAGATATCAAAAACGTACAAGCCATGAAAATATCATGCTAGCTATCTTACGATCATGTAAAGCAATATGACAATGATGCTCAAGTCATGTATATGATGATGATGGAAGTTGCATGGCAATATATCTCGGAATGGCTATGGAAATGCCATGATAGGTAGGTATGGTGGCTGTTTTGAGGAAGATATAATGAGGCTTATGTGTGACAGAGCGTATCATATCACGGGGTTTGGATGCACCGGTGAAGTTTGCACCAACTCTCGAGGTGAGAAAGGGCAATGCACGGTACCGAAGAGGCTAGCAATGATGGAAGGGTGAGAGTGCGTATAATCCATGGACTCAACATTAGTCATAAAGAACTCACATACTTATTGCAAAAATCTATTAGTCATCGAAACAAAGTACTACGCGCATGCTCCTAGGGGGATAGATTGGTAGGAAAAGACCATCGCTCGTCCCCGACCGCCACTCATAAGGAAGACAATCAATAAATAAATCATGCTCCGACTTCATCACATAACGGTTCACCATACGTGCATGCTACGGGAATCACAAACCTCAACACAAGTATTTCTACTAATCCACAACTACCCACTAGCATGACTCTAATATCACCATCTTTATATCGCAAAACTATTGCAAGGAATCAAACATATCATATTCAGTGATCTACAAGTTTTATGTAGGATTTTATGACTAACCATGTGAATGACCAGTTCCTGTCATCTCTCTAAATAGATATAAGTGAAGCAAGAGAGTTTAATTCTTTCTACAAAAGATATGCCCACGCTCTAACAAATATAAGTGAAGCAAAAGAGCATTCTACAAATGGTGGTTTTCTATGTGAAGAGAAACAGGCAATCCAAACTTCAAATGATATAAGTGAAGCACATGAAGCATTCTATAAAGCCATACTCAAAAGATTTAAGTGAAGTGCAATGAGCATTCTATAAATCAACCAAGGACTATCTCATACCAGCATGGTGCATAAAAGAAAAGTGAAAACTAAATGCAAAAGACGCTCCAAGATTTGCACATATCGCATGAACGAAACGAATCCGAAAACATACCGATGCTTGTTGAAGAAATAGGGGATGCCTTCCGGGGCATCCCCAAGCTTAGATGCTTGAGTCAACTTGAATATTTACTTGGGGTGCCTTGGGCATCCCCAAGCTTGAGCTCTTGCCTCTCTTCCTTCTTCTCACATCGAGACCTTCTCGATCATCGAACACTTCATCCACACAAAACTTCAACAGAAAACTCGGTAAGATCCGTTAGTATAATAAAGCAAATCACTACTCTAAGTATTGTTGCAAACCAATTCATATTTTGTTTTGGCATTGTAGCTACTGTAATATAACTTTTTCATGGCTTAATCCACTGATATAAATTGATAGTTTCATCAAAACAAGCAAACTATGCATCAAAAACAGAATCTGTCTAAAACAGAATAGTCTGTAATAATCTGAACATTCACCATACTTCTGATACTTGAAAAATTCTGCCAAAATTAGGAAAAATAAAAAAAATTGTATAGAAAGAGAGTGCAGAAAGAATCAGAACCATTTGACGTTCCAGTAAAAAATGTAAAATCGCGCACTACAGCCAAAGTTTCTGTCCTGCACCGCACAAACCAACAAGCATCGTAAACATCCTAAAGGCAAACCTTGGCACATTATTTTTATAATACAATGGAATTGTACAAGGGGATAATTATTTTTGTTGAAAAGTTTCTGTAATTAAGATTCACAAAGTTTCCATGGGCATGAACAAAGTTCAAGGACGTCCCCCATTTTCACAATGCTCGTCTATCTCACTTTCACTTTTCTTTTTGAAAAGTTTTAGGTTCCCCTCTTTATTTTTTTGTTTTTAAACTATATGAAAGCACTCAACAGAAATAAATGACTCTCTAAAACTTCCGGGTTGTCTCCCTGGCAGCGCTTTCTTTAAAGCCATTAAGCTAGGCATATAGTGCTCAAGTAATGAATCCACCTGGATCCCAAGGTATATCAAAGCCAATTTTAATTAGCAATGATTTGGCATTTAGTAGTGAACACAAAGCAACATATATCAAGCAAATACGAAGTCTAACTCTCTTCCTATGCATCGGCATGTCATAAAAGAACAATTCATGCACACAAAGTAAAGGCCAATGCATAGTATAAACAGTTTCTTGCAATTTTATCGTGTTGGAAACATAGAGAGGTGGAGATATAGTTCCTCTCTCATAATAATTGCAAGTAGGAGCAGCAAGCACATGCATATTATATTCATCAAAATCATCATGTGCAACGGTAAAAGGCAACCCATCAATATAATCCTTAATAAGGCAAACTTCTCCGATATAGTGTAGTCGGGAGAATTCAAAAAGATAATAGGACTATCATGCGTGGGTGCAATAGCAACAATTTCATGTTTAACATAAGGAACTATAGCAAGTTCATCTCCATAAGCATAATTCATATTGGCATCTTGGCCACAAGCATAGCAAGCATCATCAAAAAGGGATATTTCAAAAGAATCAATGGGATCATAACAATCATCATAGCATTCATCCTTCGGTAAGCACGAAGGGAAATTAAACAATGTATGAGTTGAAGAGTTACTCTCATTAGAAGGTGAGCACGGGTAGCTAATCCGCTCTTCCTCCTTTTGTTCTTCGCTCTCCTCATCATCTTTTTCATCCAATGAGCTCACAATGTCATCAATTTCTTCTTCCATAGACTCCTGCAAGATATTAGTCTCTTCTTGGACAGCGGAGACTTTCACAATAAATGCATCAATATCAGCATTGTATTCATAATTCTCATAGCAATATTTAAGGATAGCTAAATTTTCAGGTCTATAAACAGCATCATAAAGATTTTCAAACTCTTTGAACATAGATTCAATTTCATAAGCACCCATAAAAGCAACAAATTCTTCTATTTGTTCCACATCATAGTAATCATATATACCTCTAGCATAAGAAGCCAAGGTTTCATTATCATTAAATTCGCATGAAAAGGGAAGGTGTGGAGACTTCATCCTAGAGCAACAAGTATAATCATATCTCAAGCATAGTTGCCTAGCATACCAATACAACATATAATTTTGATCCCATAATAGTTTCCCTTTTTGAGTCAAGCGATAATCCCTAAAGTATTTATGTTGATCCAACGTGTCTCCCATAACATAGTTGAATGGGGTTTTCTCAGGATTATTAAAGTAGTACATAATATCTTTCACATAACGAGCATCGAGGGTTTTAGGAGGTTCCCCATCTCCATGAGTAGCAAGTACACCTAATTTTTTTGGTATTTCGTGTTCCATATCCATAACTAAAGATAAAGAACAACTAAGAACAGCAAATAAAAATTACTTAGTGATAAAGCAAACAAGCACACACGAGAATATTCACCCCACGCTATTGCTCCCCGGCAACGGCGCCAGAAAAAGGTCTTGATAACCCACAAGTATAGGGGATCAACTGTAGACTCTTTCGATAAGTAAGAGTGTCGAACCCAACGAGGAGCTAAAGGTAGAACAAATATTCCCTCAAGTTCTATCGACCACCGATACAACTCTACGCACGCTTAGCGTTCGCTTTACCTAGAACAAGTATGAAACTGGAAGTACTTTGTAGGTGTTGTTGGATAGGCTTGCAAGAAAATAAAGAGCGCATAAATAAAAGCTAGGGGCTGTTTAGATAAAGACACAATAAAGTAAATATAGCGAGTGTGGAAAAGTGGTGGTAGGAGTTGCGAAATTGTCCCTAAGCAATTGACTACTTTACTAGACCGATAGCAAGTATTATGTGGGAGAGGCCACTGCTAGCATGTCATCCCTGACTTGGAATTCTATGCACTTATGATTGGAACTATTAGCAAGCATCCGCAACTACTAACGTTCATTAAGGTAAAACCCAACCATAGCATTAAGATATATTGGTCCCCCTTCAATCCCGTATGCATCAATTTCTATGCTAGGTTGAAGCTTCTGTCACTCTTGCCCTCCAATACATAGTCCTATCAACATACAACTAACCCTATGGTGTGATCCACACGCGCGCTCATATGATGGGCACCAAAGGACAGCAACATAACCACAAGAAAATTAAATCAATCATAGCAATTCATCAACCACCGATAGGACAACAAAAATCTACTCAGACATCATAGGATGGCAACACATCATTGGATAATAATATGAAGCATAAAGCACCATGTTCAAGTAGAGGGTACAACGGGTTGCGGGAGAGTGGACCGCTGTAGATAGAGGGGGGAAGGTGATGGAGATGTTGGTGAAGATGGCGTAGGTGTTGGTGAAGATCGCGGTGAAGATGATGGCCCCCGGTGGCACTCCGGCGCCACCAGAAGCGAGGGGGAGAGAGCCCCCCTTCTTCTTCTTCTTCCTTGACCTTCTCCCTAGATGGGAGAAGGGTTTCCCCTCTGGTCCTTGGTCTCCATGGCGTGGGAGGGGCGAGAGCCCCTCCGAGATTGGATCTGTCTCTCTGTCTCTCTCTGTTTCTGCGCTCTCCCCTCTGCCCTTTCACCGTTTCGTATATATATGGAGATCCGTAACTCCGATTGGATTGAACCCTTCGCCCAGATTTTTCTCCAAAATTTAGCTTTCTTGCGGCCAAAGAAGAGCAGAAACCGCCTTACGGGGGGCCCACGAGGGTCAGAGGCGCGCCCAGGGGGGTGGGGCGCGCCCCCCTGCCTCGTGCCCCCCTCGGGCACCGTCTCGCGTTGATTCTTCCGCCCATATTTTCCAAATATTCCAAAAATATTCTCCGTCCGTTTTGTCCCGTTTGGATTCCGTTTGATATGGGGTTTCTGTGAAACATAAAACATGCAACAAACAGGAACTGGCACTGGGCACTGGATCAATATGTTAGTCCAAAAATAGTATAAAAAGTTGCCAAAAAGTATATGAAAGTTGTATAATATTGGCATGGAACAACAAAAAATTATAGGTACGACGGAGACGTATCACACGCCCACGAGGCTGGTTACGGCGCCGCTCACTGCTCGATACCGCCGGCGACTCAATATGCCGGTTATAACTCCGACCGGGGCGTGGAGTTAAATGAATCCGCTCGCGGCTGTATACCGCCGTCTGAAGAAGCTCGACAGCTTTCTAGGCCTCAACCGTCGCGGGAGACTCGCTTTGCACTGGAAGAGCCGCCAGCCGCGACGCCGCAGCAATCATGTGAAGTAAATATGCCCTAGAGGCAACAATAAAGTTATTATTTATTTCCTTGTTTCATGATAAATGTTTATTATTCATGCTAGAATTGTATTAACCGGAAACTTAGTACATGTGTGAATACATAGACAAAACAAAGTGTCCCTAGTATGCCTCTACTTGACTAGTTCGTTTATCAAAGATGGTTATGTTTGCTAACCATAGACATGTGTTGTCATTTGATGAACGGGATCACATCATTAGGAGAATGATGTGATGGACAAGACTCATTCGTTAGCTTAGCATTATGATCGTTACAGTTTCATTGCTACTGTTTCTTCATGACTTATACATGTTCCTCAGACTATGATATTAAGCCTCTCGAGGGCTTGCTTAAGAATAAGAAAGAAGAATCTTATGGAAATAGCATGGAATAAGGTTTGATCCCAACTCCTAAATACCGGAGGAACACCTTGTGTGCTATCAAACATCACAACGTAACTGGGTGATTATAAAGATGCTCTACAGGTGTCTCCGATGGTGTTTGTTGAGTTGGCATAGATCAAGATTAGGATTTGTCACTCCGTGTATCGGAGAGGTATCTCTGGCCCTCTCGGTAATGCACATCACTATAAGCCTTGCAAGCATTGTGACTAATGAGTTAGTTGCGGGATGATGCATTACAGAACAAGTAAAGAGACTTTCCAGTAATGAGATTTAACTAGGTATTGAGATACCGACGATCGAATCTTGGGCAAGTAACATACGGATGACAAAGGGAACAATGTATGTTGTTATGCGGTTTGACCGATAAAGATCTTCGTAGAATATGTAGGAACCAATATGAGCATCCAGGTTCCACTACTGGTTATTGACTGGAGATGAGTCTCGGTCATGTCTACATAGTTCTCAAACCCGTAGGGTCCGCACGCTTAACGTTCTGTGACGATTTGTATTATGAGTTATGTGATTTGATGACCGAAGTTTGTTTGGAGTCCCAGATGAGATCGGGGACATGACGGGGAGTCTCGAAATGGTCGAGACGTAAAGATCGATATATTGGAAGGCTATACTCGGACATCGGAAAGGTTCCGAGTGATTCGGGTATTTTTCGGAGTACCGAAGAGTTACGGGAATTCGTATTGGGCCTTAATGGGCCATACGGGAAAGGAGAGAAAGGCCTCAAGGGTGGCCGCGCCCCTTCCCCATGGACTGGTCCGAATTGGACTAGGGAAAGGGGGCGCCCCCTTCCTTCCTTCTCCTTCTCCCTTCCCTTTTTCCTATTCCATGTGGGAGGTGGAATCCTACTAGGACTAGGGAGTCCTAGTAGGACTCCACACTTTGGGCGCGCCCTATGAGGGCCGGCCTCCTCCTCCCTCCATCCTTTATATACGTGGCCAGGGGCACCCCATAGACACACAAGTTGATCATTGATCCCTTAGCCGTGTGCGGTGTCCCCCTCCACCATAATCCACCTCGGTCATATCGTCATAGTCCTTAGGCGAAGCTCTGCACCGGTAGCTTCATCATCACCGTCATCACGCCGTCGTGCTAACGAAGCTCTCCCTCAACACTCTGCTGGATCGTGAGTTCGTGGGACGTCACCAAGCCGAACGTGTGCAGATCGCGGAGGTGTCGTATCTTCGGTGCTAGGATCGGTCAATCGTGAAGACGTACGACTACATCAACCGCGTTGTCATAACGCTTCCACTTACAGTCTACGAGGGTACGTAGACAACACTCTTCCCTCTCGTTGCTATGCATCACCATGATCTTGCGTGTGCGTAGGATTTTTTTTGGAATTACTACGTTCCCCAACAGTGGCATCCGAGCCAGGTTTATGCGTAGATGTTATATGCATGAGTAGAACACAAATGAGTTGTGGGCGATAATAGTCATACTGCTTACCAACATGTCATACTTTGATTCGGCGGTATTGTTGGATGAAGCAGCCCAGACCGACATTACGCGTACGCTTACGCGAGACTGGTTCTACCGACGTGCTTCGCACACAGGTGGCTGGCGGGTGTCAGTTTCTCCAACTTTACCTGAATCGAGTGTGACTATGTCTGGTCCTTGTTGAAGGTTAAAACAACACATACTTGACGAAAAATCGTTGTGGTTTTGATGCGTAGGTAAGAACTGTTCTTGCTCAGCCCGTAGCAGCCCTGTAAAACTTGCAACAACAAAGTAGAGGACGTTTAACTTGTTTTTGCAGGGCATGTTGTGATGTGATATGGTCAAGACGTGATGAGATATAAATTGTTGTATGAGATGATCATGTTTTGTTAAAAGTTATCGGCAACTGGCAGTAGCCTTATGGTTGTCTCTTTATTGCATAAGATGCAAGCACTATATAATTGCTTTACTTTATCGCTATGCGATAGCAATAGTTGCAAAAGCAATAGTTGGCGAGACGACCATGTGACGACACGTTGATAGAGATCAAGATGATGGAGATCATGGTGTCATGCCGGTGATGATAGAGATCATGACAGTACTTTGGAGATGGAGATCAAAGGCACAAGATGATGATGGCCATATCATGTCACATATTTTGATTGCATGTGATGTTTATCTTTTATACATCTTATTTTGCTTAGTTCGGCGGTAGCTTTATAAGATGATCCCTTACTAAAATTTCAAGGTATAAGTGTTCTCCCTGAGTATGCACCATTGCAACAGTTCTTCGTGCTGAGACACCACGTGATGATCGGGTGTGATAAGCTCTACGTTCACATACAACGGGTGCAAGCCAGTTTTGCACACGCAAAATACTCGGGTTAAACTTGACGAGCCTAGCATATGCAGATATGGCATCGGAACACTGGAGACCGAAAGGTCGAGCGTGAATCATATAGTAGATATGATCAACATAGTGATGTTCACCATTGAAAACTACTCCATCTCACGTGATGATCGGACATGGTTTAGTTGATTTGGATCACGTGATCATTTAGATGACTAGAGGGATGTCTATCTAAGTGGGAGTTCTTAAGTAATATGATTAATTGAACTTTAATTTATCATGAACTTAGTCCTGATAGTATTTGCATATCTATGTTGTAGATCAATAGCTCGCGATGTAGCTCCCCGTTTATTTTTGATATGTTCCTAGAGAAAAATAAGTTGAAAGATGTAGTAGCAATGATGCGGACTAGGTCCGTGATCTGAGGATTATCCTCATTGCTGCACAGAAGAATTATGTCCTTGATGCACCGCTAGGTGACAGACCTATTGCAGGAGCAGATGCAGACGTTATGAACGTTTGACAAGCTCGGTATGATGACTACTTGATAGTTTAGTGCACCATGCTTTACAGGCTTAGAACCGGGACTTCAAAAATGTTTTGAACGCCACAGAGCATATAAGATGTTCCAAGAGTTGAAATTGGTATTTCATACTCATGCCCGTGTCGAGAGGTATGAGACCTCTGACAGTACTTTGCCTACAAGATGGAGGAGAATAGCTCAACCAGTGAGCATGTGCTCAGATTGTCTGGGTACTACAATTGCTTGAATCAAGTGGGAGTTAATCTTCCAGATAAGATAGTAATTGACAAAGTTCTCTAGTCACTATCACCAAGTTACTAGAACTTCGTGATGAACTATAATATGCAAGGGATAACGAAAACAATTCCCAAGCTCTTCGCGATGCTAAAATCGGCGAAGGTAGAAATCAAGAAAAGCATCAAGTGTTGATGGTTAACAAGACCACTAGTTTCAAGAAAAGGGCAAAGGAATAGAAAGGGAACTTCAAGAAGAATGACAAACAAGTTGTCACTCCCGTGAAGAAACCCAAAGCTAGACTCAAGCCTGAAACTGAGTGCTTCTACTGCAAAGGAAATGGTCACTGGAAGTGGAACTGCCCCTAGATACTTGGCGGATAAGAAGGATGGCAAAATGAACAAAGGTATATTTGATATACATGTTATTGATGTGTACTTTACTAGTGTTTATAGCAACCCCTCGGTATTTGATACTAGTTCAGTTGCTAAGAGTAGTAACTCGAAACGGGAGTTGCAAAATAAACAGAGACTAGTTAAGGGCGAGGTGATGATGTGTGTTGGAAGTGATTCCAAGGTTGATAAGATCACCATCGCACACTCCCTTTACCTTCGGGATTAGTGTTGAACCTAAAATAAATGTTATTTGGTGTTTGTGTTGATCATGAATATGATTGGATCATGTTTATTGCAATACGGTTATTCATTTATGTCAAAGAATAATTGTTGTTCCGTTTACATGAATAAAACCTTCTATGGTCATACACTCAATATAAATGGTTTATTGAATCTTGATCGTAGTGATACACATATTCATAATATTGAAGCCAAAAGATGCAAAGTTAATAATGATAGTGCAACTTATTTGTGGCAGTGCCGTTTAGGTCATATTCGTGTAAAGCGCATGAAGAAACTCCATGCTGATGGGCTTTTGGAATCACTTGATTATGAATCACTTGATGCTTGCGAACCATGCCTCCTGGGCAAGATGACTAAGACTCCGTTCTCCGGAACAATGGAGCGAGCAACTGACTTATTGGAAATAATACATACTGATGTATGCGGTCTGATGAGTGTTGAGGCTCGCGGCGGGTATCGTTATTTTCTGACCTTCACAGATGATTTGAGCAGATATGGGTATATCTACTTGATGCAACATAAGTCTGAAACATTTGAAAAGTTCAAAGAATTTCAGAGTGAAGTAGAAAATCATCGTGACAAGAAAATAAAGTTTCTACGATCTGATCACGGAGACGAATATTTGAGTCACGAGTTTGGTCTTCAATTAAAACAATGTGGAATAGTTTCACAAATTCGTGCCACCTGGAACACCACAGCATAATGGTGTGTCCGAACATCATAACCGTACTTTATTGGATATAGTGCAATCTATGATGTTTCTTACCTATTTACCACTATCGTTTTGGGGTTATGCATTAGAGACAGCTGCATTCATGTTAAAAAGGGCACCATCTAAATTCGTTGAGACGACACTGTATGAACTATGGTTTAGCAAGAAACCTAAGCTGTCGTTTCTTCAAGTTTGGGGTTGCGATGCTTATGTGAAAAAGTTTCAACTTGATAAGCTCGAACCCAAATCAGAGAACTGCGTCTTCATAGGATGCCCAAAAGAAAATGTTGGGTACACCTTCTATCACAGATCCGAAGGCAAGATCTTTGTTGCTAAGAATGGATTCTTTCTAGAGAAGGAGTTTCTCACGAAAGAAGTGAGTGGGAGGAAAGTAGAACTTGATGAGGTAACTGTACCTGCTCCCTTATTGGAAAGTAGTTCATCACAGAAATCTGTTCCTGTGACTCCTACACCAATTAGTGAGGAAGCTAATGATGATGATCATGTAACTTCAGATCAAGTTACTACCAAACCTCGTAGGTTAACCAGAGTAAGATCCGCACCAGAGTGGTACGGTAATCCTGTTCTGGAGGTCATGATACTTGACCATGACGAACCTACGAACTATGAGGAAGCGATGATGAGCCCAGATTCCGCGAAATGGCTTGAGGCCATGAAATCTGAGATGGGATCCATGTATGAAAACAAAGTATGGACTTTGGTGGAATTGCCCGATGATCGGCAAGCCATTGAGAATAAATGGATCTTCAAGAGGAAGACGGACGCTGATGGTAGTGTTACTATCTACAAAGCTCGACTTGTCGCGAAAGGTTTTCGACAAGTTCAAGGTGTTGACTACGATGAGTTTTTCTCACTCGTAGCGATGCTTAAGTCTGTTCGAATCATGTTAGCAATTCTCGCATTTTATGAAATCTGGCAAATGGATAAACAAAACTGCATTCCTTAATGGATTTATTAAAGAAGAGTTGTATATGATGCGACCAGAAGGTTTTGTCAATCCTAAAGGTGCTAACAAAATATGCAAGCTCCAGCGATCCATCTATGGACTGGTGCAAGCATCTCGGAGTTGGAATATACGCTTTGATAAGTTGATCAAAGCATATAGTTTTATACATACTTGCGGTGAAGCCTATATTTACAAGAAAGTGAGTGGGAGCACTACAACTTTTCTGATAAGTATATGTGAATGACATATTGTCGATCGGAAATGATGTAGAATTTTCTAGAAAGCATGAAGGAGTGTTTGAAAGGAGTTTTTCAAAGAAAGACCTCAGTGAAGTTGCTTACATATTGAGCATCAAGATCTATAGAGATAGATCAAGATGCTTGATAAGTTTTTTTCAATGACTACATACCTTGACAAGTTTTTGAAGTAGTTCAAAATGGAACAGTCAAAGAAAGAGTTCTTGTCTGTGTTGCAAGGTGTGAAGTTGAGTAAGACTCGAAGCCCGACCACGACAAAAGATAGAGAGAGAATGAAAGCCATTCCCTATGCCTCAGCCATAGGTTCTATAAAATATGCCATGCTATGTACTAGACCTATTGTAAACCCTGCCCTGAGTTTGGCAAGGGAGTACAATTTTTGATCTAGGAGTAGATCACTGGACAACGGTCAAAATTATCCTTAGAGGACTAAGGAAATATTTCTCGGTTATGGAGGTGATAAAGAGTTCGTCGTAAAGAGTTACGTCGATCCAAGCTTTGACACCGATCTGGATGACTCTAAGTCACAATCCGGATACATATTGAAAGTGGGAGCAATTAGCTAAAGTAGCTCCGTGCAGAGCATTGTAGACATAGAAATTTGCAAAATACATACGGATCTGAATTTGGCAGACCCGTTGACTAAACTTCTCTCACAAGCAAAACATGATCACACCTTAGTACTCTTTGGGTGTTAATCACATGGCGATGTGAACTAAGATTACTGACTCTAGTAAACCCTTTGAGTGTTGGTCACATGGCGATGTGAACTATGGGTGTTAATCACATGGTGATGTGAACTATTAAATCACATCATGATGTGAACTAGATTATTGACTCTAGTGCAAGTGGGAGACTGAAGGAAATATGCCCTAGAGGCAACAATAAAGTTATTATTGATTTCCTTATTTCATGATAAATGTTTATTTTTAATGCTAGAATTGTATTAACCGGAAACTTAGTACATGTGTGAATACATAGACAAAACAAAGTGTCCCTGTATGCCTCTACTTGACTAGTTCGTTTATCAAAGATGGTTATGTTTCCTAACCATAGACATGTGTTGTCATTTGATGAACGGGATCACATCATTAGGAGAATGATGTGATGGACAAGACTCATTCGTTAGCTTACCATTATGATTGTTATAGTTTCATTGCTACTGCTTTCTTCATGACTTATACATGTTCCTCGGAGTATGATATTATGCAACTCCCGAATACCGGAGGAACACCTGGTGTGCTATCAAACGTCACAACGTAAAAGGGTGATTATAAAGATGCTCTACAGGTGTCTCCGATGGTGTTTGTTGAGTTGGCATAGATCGAGATTAGGATTTGTCACTCCGTGTATCAGAGGGGTATCTCTGGGCCCTCTCGGTAATGCACATCACTATAAGCCTTGCAAGCATTGTGACTAATGAGTTAGTTGTGGGATGATGCATTACAGAATGAGTAAAGAGACTTGCCAGTAACGAGATTGAACTAGGTATTGAGATACCGACGATCGAATCTCGGGCAAGTAACATACGGATGACAAAGGGAACAACGTATGTTGTTATGCGATTTGACCGATAAAGATCTTCGTAGAATATGTAGGAACCAATATGAGCATCCAGGTTCTGCTATTGATTATTGACTAGAGATGAGTGTCGGTCATGTCTACATAGTTCTCGAACCCGTAGGGTCCGCACGCTTAACGTTCTGTGACGATTTGTATTATGAGTTACGTGATTTGATGACCGAAGTTTGTTCGGAGCCCCGGATAAGATCGGGGACATGACGAGGAGTCTCGAAATGGTCGAGACGTAAAGATCGATATATTGGAAGGCTATATTCGAACATCGGAAAGGTTCTGAGTGATTCGGGTATTTTCCGGTGTACCGGAGAGTTACGGGAATTCGTATTGGGCCTTAATGGGCCATACGAGAAAGGCCTCAAAGGGTGGCCGCGCCCCTTCCCCATGGACTGGTCCGAATTGGACTAGGGAAAGGGGGCGCCCCCTTCCTTCCTTCTCCTTCTCCCTTATCTTTTTCCTATTCCATGTGGGAGGTGGTATCCTACTAGGACTAGGGAGTCGTAGTAGGACTCCACACTTTGGGCGTGCCCTATGAGGGCCGGCCTCCTCCTCCCTCCATCCTTTATATACGTGGCCAGGGGGCACCCCATAGACACACAAGTTGATCATTGATCCTTTAGCCGTGTGCGGTGCCCCCCTCCACCATAATCCACCTCGGTCATATCGTCGTAGTGCTTAGGCGAAGCCCTGCGCCGGTAGCTTCATCATCACCGTCATCACGCCGTCGTGCTGACGAAGCTCTCCCTCAACACTCTGCTGGATCGTGAGTTCGTGGGATGTCACCGAGCCGAACATGTGCAGATCACGGAGGTGCCGTATCTTCGGTGCTAGGATCGGTCGATCGTGAAGACGTACGACTACATCAACCGCGTTGTCATAACGCTTCCGCTTACGGTCTACGAGCGTACGTGACAACACTCTCCCCTCTCGTTGCTATGCATCACCATGATCTTGCGTGTGCGTAGGAATGTTTTTGAAATTATTACGTTCCCCAACATCATGTTATCCAGAGGGTTAGAAAAATGACCCGGCGGTGTCGGCACCTTCTGAGGCGGCGTTAAATTCAAACAAGGCGGGTCCGCAACAAGTGGTTGAGCCGTCGCCCAGGCCGCGGCGCTTCGACAGCCCGGGTTACCTCAGGCGGGTTACTTGGTCCTGCCCCTAGGGTATTGAAAAGATTCTTTGCATCAAACTCCGGAGGTAGACGACTTTGGTGACTCCTGTGAAGAACGACATTTGATGCAATCTAATTCAAGCTTAATCGGAAAGCCTCTGCTTGAATCTGTTGCGATTCTGCGTCCAAGGCGGCTCGCTCCGTTGCCATCCTAGCGTTCTCAGCATTAAGCTCCTCCTTAGCTTGAGCTATCTCATCTCGTAGTTTCGCGACGTCCACCTTATGCTGCGCTTGAGTCGCCGGGGCTACCTCTGCAACCATTAATGTTGCCAACGCATCCAAGAGCTCAGACAAGACCTGAGCCGGCGGGCGCACTGGGCCGCTTGCCCGGGCTGTCGCCGTAGCCATTGAACCGGAAGTCATAGCCGCCGCAGTTGATGAATTCAACACCGGTTGCGTGCCGGCCATGAAGATTGCAACTCTGCTCGGTGGCTCATAGGGGTTCGGAATACTGTCGCCATCGGAATAGCCCCCAAGCCCGCCGTCTCGCAGTTGATACATGGAATTGGTCTCACTGGTTGAGGACTCATCATCAGAGTAGATGGTTGTCTCTCCACCAGACACAAATCCTTCCTCAAGATCCGTTCCATGAATAAAACCAACAAAGGTGTGCTTCACGGCGGTTTGAACCTTGGCGGGTCGCGTGCGCCGAGCCGTCTCGATGATGTCGGTGCAGGTGTTTGGCTCAGGCTCCGACTCACCGATCTTGCCGATGAAGACGTGGATCCCGCCGAAGGGGACCCAGTACCCATATTCGATTGAATCGGCCTCGGGACCCCAACCTGCGTCGTCGATGTAGATCTTGCCGCGGCGACTCTTGGTCATCCGGCCCACGGCGTATCCCTTGATCCCTGAGAAGCTGCCCTTCAAGAAATCGAAACCACCATGCGCTGGCCCCACGGTGGGCGCCAATTGTCGTGGATTTGTCACGGCAGATGCCCTAGTGAAAGGACTTAGGTGTGGAGCCATCGCAACTAGGTTAGCTTAAAGGGGTTGAACGAGACAAGGGACACAAAGTGTTTACCCAGGTTCGGCCCCTCTCAATGAGGTAAAAGCCTACTCCTGCTTTTAGTTGTATTGCTTGGATTTCGATTGCTAGGGAGCGAATACGCTTGACCTAGTTCTCGATCGATTGTCTCTTGAGTTAACCCGCCGCTAGGTCACCCCTTTATATACAGGTCGATGCCCGGCGGCTTACAGAGTCCTGGCCGGCTCACACAAACGTGACCGGCTCGGTTTCTAACTAAGCTTGCCTTACAGAACAAGTTAACATATGGCGGCTCACACCCGTGGGCCTCAAATCGTCTCCAGGTCTTGGGCCTTCAACAGGCTTGCTCTATGAACCGCCATCTTCATGTCTTCTTGGACCTTATCAGGCCTCTTCGTCCTTAAGTCGCCAATGGCATGACCCGGCCCCTCCTGGGCGGGTTATACTTAGGAGTTATATCCCCAACAAAACTGGTTCTTGAAGAAGTAAGTGATGACCCACAAGTATAGGGGATTAATCATAGTCCTTTTGATAAGTAAGAGTGTCAAACCCAACGAGGAGCAGAAGGAAGTGACAAGCGATTTTCAGCAAGGTATTTTCTGCAGGCACTAAAATTATCGGTAAAAGATAGTTTTGTGATAAGATAATTCGTAACTGGTAACAAGTAACAAGTGTAGAAAAAGTGCAGCAAGGTGTCCCAATCCTTTTTGTAGCAAAGGATAAGCCTGGACGAACTCTTATATAAAGCAAAGCGCTCCCGAGGACACATGGGAATTATTGTCAAGCTAGTTTTCATCATGCTCATATGATTCGCGTTCGTTACTTTGATAATTTGATACGTGGGTGGACCGGTGCTTGGGTGTTGTCCTTACTTGGAAAAGCCTCCCACTTATGATTAACCCCTCTCACAAACATCCGCAACTACGAAAGAAGAATTAAGATAAATCTAACCATAGCATGAAACATGTGGATCCAAATCAGCCCCTTACGAAGCAACGCATAAACTAGGGTTTAAGCTTCTGTCACTCTAGCAACCCATCATCTACTTATTAGTTCCCAATGCCTTCCCCTAGGCCCAAATCATGGTGAAGTGTCATGTAGTCAACGTTCACATAACACCACTAGAGGAAAGACAACATACATCTCATCAAAATATTGAACGAATACCAAATTCATGTGATTACTTATAACAAGACTTCTCCCATGTCCTCAGGAACAAACGTAACTACTCAGAAAGCATAGTCATGTTCAATATCAGAGGGGTATTTAATATCATTAAGGATCTGAACATATGATCTTCCACCAAATAAACCAACTAGCATCGACTACAAAGAGTAATCAACACTACTAGAAACCCATAGGTACCAATCTGAGCTTTTGAGGCAAAGATTGAATACAAGAGATGAACTAGGGTTTGAGAGGAGATGGTGCTGGTGAAGATGTTGATGAAAATTGACCCTCCTTCGATGGGAGGATCATTGGTGATGACGATGGCTTCGATTTCCCCTCCCGGAGGGAAGTTCCCCTGGCAGAATAGCTCCACCAGAGCCCTAGATTGCTTCTGCCCAGGTTCCGCCTCGAGGCGGCGTAGCTCCATCCCGAAAGCTTCCTTCTGATTTTCTCTAGGTCAAAACACTCCATATAGCAGAAGATGGGCACCGGGAGCTGGCCGGGGGCCCACAAGCTCAAGGGGCGCGCCCTAGGGGGTAGGGCGCGCCCCCTAGGCTTGTGGCTACCTGGTGGGTCCCCTTTTGTTGTTTATTCGCCCAATACTTTTTTTATATTCCAAAACAACTCTCCGTAAAGTTTCGGGACATTTGGAGTTGTGTAGAATAGATATCTCAGATTTGCTCCTTTCCAATCCAGAATTCCAGCTGCAGGCATTCTCCCTCTTCATGTAAACCTTGTAAAATAAGAGAGAAAAGGCATAAGAATTGTATCTTAAAGTGCAACAATAGCCCATAATGCAATAAATATCAACATAAAAACATGATGCAAAATGGACGTATCAACTCCCCCAAGCTTAGACCTCGCTTGTCCTCAAGCGAAAGCCAAAATCAATAATCATGACCACATGTTTAGAGATAGAGGTGTCGATAAAATAAAAATACGGACATGAGGGCATCATGATCATCTTTAGAACATCAACATATTGTCATATAACTTCTTATGCCAAAGTGATAATTCATTCACAAGGTAAAGTATAGACCAAAGAACTTTATTGAAAACTAACAAACTATGATCTCGGTCATTGAAGCAATTGCAATTTATCATAACATCGGAAATAGTCAATCTAAGAGCTTTTATTTAGGAAGTTCACATATTCAACCATCATTTAATCTTTCATAATTGCTAACACTCACGCGGTACTTATGATATCAAAGTTTCAATCAGACACATAGAAAGATAGGGGCTTATAGTTTCGCCTCCCAACTATTTACCTCAAGGGTGACGTCAACAATAATAGTTTATGATTACCTGCATCTAGTGGATATATTTATTTGGATCTTTCCCCAACACATAGTGCTTGCCAAAAGGAGAAAATATAAAAGGAAAGGTGAAGATCACCATGACTCTTGCATAAAGGTAGAATGAAAGATAAAGGATATGCACTCCGCAGATGGAAGCAAAGGTTTGAAGGAAATATGCCCTAGAGGCAATACTAAAGTTGTTATTTATATTTCCTTATATCATGACAAATGTTTATTATTCATTCTAGAATTGTATTAACCGGAAACTTGATACATGTGAGGATACATAGACAAAACACAGTGTCCCTAGTAAGCCTCTACTAGACTAGCTCGTTAATCAAAGATGGTTAAGTTTCCTAACCATAAACATGTGTTGTAATTTGATGAATGGGATCACATCATTAGGACAAGGATGTGATGGATAAGACCCATCCGTTAGCTTAGCATGTTGATCGTTCAGTTTTATTGCTATTGCTTTCTTCATGTCAAATACATATTCCTTCGACTATGAGATTATGCAACTCCCGGCTACCGGAGGAATACCTTGTGTGCTATCAAATGTCACAACGTAACTGGGTGATTATATAGATGCTCTACAGGTATCTCTGAAGGTGTTTGTTGGGTTGGCATAGATCGAGATTAGGATTTGTCACTCCGAGTATCGGAGAGGTATCTCTGGGCCCTCTCGGTAATGCACATCATAATAAGCCTTGCAAGCAATGTGACTAATGAGTTAGTTGTGGGATTATGTATTACGGAACGAGTAAATAGACTTGCCAGTAACGAGATTGAACTAGGTATGAAGATACCGACGATCGAATCTCAGGCAAGTAACATACCGATGGCAAAGGGAATAACGTATGTTGTCATTACGGTACGACCGATAAAGATCTTCGTAGAATATGTGGGAACCAATATGAGCATCCATGTTCCGATGACTGGAGAGGTGTCTCGGTCATGTCTACATAGTTCTCGAACCTGTAGGGTCCGCACGCTTAACGTTCGATGACGATTTTGTATTATATGAGTTATGTGATTTGGTGACCGAATGTTGTTCGGAGTCCCGGATGAGATCACGGAAATGACGAGGAGTCTCGAAATGGTCGAGAGGTGAAGATTTATATATAGTACGATGGTATTCGGACACCGGAAGTGTTCCGGGGGTACCGGGTACATATCGGGTCACCGGAAGGGGTTTCGGGCATCCCCCCGGCAACTACATGGGCCTACTGGCCAAGAAGGGGACATACCACCCCTAGGGGGCTGGTGCGCCCCATGTAGGCCGAAATAGGAGGGGAAGGAAAGAGGAGAAGAGAGAAAGGAAGGGGAGGGATTCAGGCTCGCCCTTCCTTCTCTCCTCCCTCCTCCTTCCTTCCCCCTCCGGAAGATATGGTAAGGGGGGGGCGAATTGCACTAGGGGCCCAAGTAGGATTCCTCCTACTTGTGCGCCCCCTTGGCTGCTCCTGTTGGGGAATGTAGCAATAATTCAAAATTTTCCTACGTGTCGCCAAGATCAATCTAGGAGATGCTAGCAACGAGAGAGAGGGAGTGCATCTTCATACCCTTGAAGATCGCTAAGCGGAAGCGTTACAAGAACGCGGTTGATGGAGTCGTACTCGCGGCGATTCAAATCGCGGAAGATCCGATCTAGCGCCGAACGGACGGCGCCTCCGCGTTCAACACACGTACAGCCCGGGGACGTCTCCTCCTTCTTGATCCAGCAAGGGGAGAGGAGAAGTTGAGGGAGAACTCCAGCAGCACGACGGCGTGGTGGCAATGGAGCTTGTGGTTCTCCGGCAGGGCTTCGCCAAGCACTACGGAGGAGGAGGAGATGTATGAGGAGGAAAGGGCTGCGCCAGGCAAGGGTGCAGCTGCCCTCCCACCCCCTCACTATATATAGGGGGAAGGGGAGAGGGGGCCGGCCCCTCTAGATGGATCTAGAGGAGGAGGCGGCGGCCAGGGGAAACCCTAGATGGGTTTGGGCGCCCCCACCCCCTAGGAAACTTGCCCCCCAAGCCGGGAGGGGCGGCTGCCCTAGGGGTGGCGCCCCCACCTCTCCTGGTTACGTGAGAGGGGTTGGGAGGGGCGCACAGCCCCTTAGTGGGCTGGTTTTCCCCTTCCCCTTGGCCCATAAGGCCCCCCAACGCTTGTCGGGGCCTCCGAAACCCCTTTCAGACATGCTGGCCATAGCCTGGTACCCCCGGAACAATTCCGGACTCCAATACCCTTCGTCCAATATACCGATCTTCACCTCCGGACCATTCCAGAGCTCCTTGTCATGTCCGGGATCTCATTCGGGACTCCGAACAACCTTCGGTAACCACATACTATTTCCCATAACAACTCTAGCGTCACCGAATCTCTCCTCGGTGGTCATTGAGGAGTTGGCATCTGACGATCACTTGTGCTCCACTTACCAGGTCTCTCAAGAGGACTTTCAGTTTTCTTCGGTTACACCTTCTTCGCTGGGTAAGCGACCACGTCAGTCTGCACGCTCAAGGCGCTCTATCACGCTTGTGGAGCCAGTTTTCGACTTCTCCATTCGACGCATGACGCGCAGTGCTGCCAAGAGGACAGGCATGAAGCCCGTCTCTGCCATTCCTCCGAGGTCTGCCCCCCAACGTCGCCCGAAGGCCAAGAAGCTTCGACTTGACGATGAGACCAGCATGCTCCCTCTCCCACCTCCGATGCCTATTCCGACGCTGCAGGCCATTGGAGTGGCTTTGGGCATCGATCCAGCCGAGTTATCAGTGGAGAAGCTTATGGCTTCTCCCAATCCTGCTGAAGAAGGTGATGGTTCACATGATGCTTGACGGCCCACGAAGATTCCTGGCGAGTTGGGCGCTTTTGCTTTTGCGCTCTTTTTTTTGTTTTTAGTGACTGTCTGCAACACTTGGTTACTGTTATTGCAACATGTGGTCCGTTTATGTCCATGCTGTTAAGCAGCTGGATCTGCAACTATATCCTTGCGTTGTTTTTTTATGGATAATTGCTATTTTCACAACTGGAATGTGCTCTGTTGGAATGTGCGAGGGCTCAATTCTGAGGCTCGACAGCGTGATCTACGTGCCAAGATTGAGGAGAGCAGATGTTCTGTTATTTGTCTGCAAGAAACTAAATGTGAGAGCTTTGATATCCATACGATTAGATCCTTTTGCCCTAGGCGGTTTGATCAATTTGCGTTCTCCCCTTCTGTTGGAGCCTCTGGTGGGATCCTCGTTGTTTAGAACTCCTCGATCTTTCATGGTCAGCTTGTGGATATTCAGAGGTTTGGTGTTATCGTCTCTTTCCAGTCGTTGCAGAATTCTGAAAAATGGACCCTAACCTCTGTCTATGGGCCATGTGAGGGCCAGCCTAGGGATGATTTTGTTAGTTGGCTTTATCACCTACCAATCCCACCAGATGAAAATTGGCTCTTGTTGGGGGACTTCAATTTCATCAGATCTTTGGACAACCGAAACCTTCCGGGTGGTGATACCAATGATATCTTTCTATTCAACGAAATAATTGGTCACCTGGGACTTTTGGAGCTGCCCTTGAAGGGACGGAGCTTTACCTAGTCTAATATGCAGCAGAACCCCCTGCTTGAGCAACTCGATTGGTTCTTCACTACTGCTGATTGGATTTCACACTACCCAAACACCGTGGTTACACCACTAGCCAGAACTTCCTCTGACCACGTGCCTTGTGTGGTGTCCATTGACACTACCATTCCTGCGGCCAAGATTTTTCGGTTTGAAAATTTCTGGTTGGATATGCCGGGGTTCATGGATTGTGTCTCCAAGTCCTGGAATGCACCTGTTTTCTCTGATCTTTCTGCTTCCGCAGTTATCACAAGGAAATTTAAGCGACTGCGGTACGATTTGAAAATTTGGAGCAAAAAATTATCGTACATCAAAAAGCTTACTGTTGATTGTTCAAAGGTGATTCTGCACTTTGATCAGCTGGAGGAAGTGCGACCTTTAACACGGCCGGAATTCAACTTCCGGAAATTCGTGAAGTTTCACTATGAACATCTGTTAAAACTTCACTACATATATTGGAAGCAGCGGTGCACTATTAGGTACATCAAGGTTGGTGAGGAGAATTCAATTTTTTTTTCATGCCATGGCCTCCGAGCGTATGAGGAGAAACTCAATCTCCAGTCTCAAAACCAGCTCCATGCTTGATCCAGTGACTGATCATGCTTAGATGGCGGGAATCCTTTGGGCCTCTTTCAAATCTAGGATGGGCCGGGCCCAAGGGATCTCTATGGGCTTTGATTTGAATCATTTAATTCAACCCATCCCGGGGCTGGAGGAGTTATCCTTGCCTTTTTCTGATGCAGAAATTCACAAAGTTTTGAAGGATTTGCCGGCGGATCGGGCACCTGGCCCAGATGGCTTTAATGGGATGTTTGTCAAGCGCTGTTGGCCTATAATTGAGGGGGATTTCTTGAGGATGATTCGGGCTTTTTATGAGGGGAAGCTTTCATTGGAAAATATCAACTCCTCCCTCATTACGCTCATACCCAAAATCATGTCACCAGAAGGGCCGGATGATTTCCGGCCGATTTCCCTAACCAACACATGTCTTAAATTCCTCACAAAATTACTGGCCAACAGATTGCAGCGGGTGATCCTCAAGTGCATCCACAAAAATCAATATGGGTTTCTCAAGGGCCGGTCGATTCAGGATTGTCTGGCCTGGAGCTTTGAGTATATTCATCAATGTAAGCAATCCAAGCGTCCAATCGTAATCCTTAAGTTGGACTTTGCTAAGGCCTTTGACACAGTTGAGCATGAGGTTATTCTTCAGATGTTGCAGCATAAAGGTTTTGATGCCAAATGGGTTCTTTGGGTTAAACAGCTGTTGTCTACAGGTTCTTCGTCTGTTCTGTTAAATGGCATTCCTGGAAAGCAATTCTTGTGTAAGTGTGGTGTCAGGCAGGGTGATCCACTCTCTCCTCTGTTGTTCGTCATCGCAGCCGACCTGTTGCAATCTGTGGTCAATCAAATGCTCGCGTCTGGCACACTCTCTTTGCCTCTTCAGACACATGACAGGGATTTCCCCATCATTCAATATGCGGATGACACGATCCTATTTCTTGCAGCTAAGGATGATGAGCTTGTTGCCCTCAAGAATATGCTGCTTACATTTCAACAATCCACTGGTTTAAAGGTCAACTTTGCTAAATCCTCAATGATCCCACTGAATATGCCTAATGAGGAGGCTGACAGACTTGCTGCTATTCTTGGTTGTAAAATTGGCCAGCTTCCATTTACTTATCTTGGATTGCCTCTGGGAACTACAAGGCCTAGGATCATTGACCTCATGCCCTTAGTTGACAGTCTTGAAAGGAGGTTAACTGCAAGCTCTTCTATGCTGAATCAAGGCTCTCGTTTGCAGCTTCTCACCTCTGTCCTGACCTCTCTGCCAATATACTTTCTGTGTAGCCTCAATATCCCAGCCGGGATCATTAAGCAACTGGACAGGATCTTCAGGCAATGCCTTTGGAGGGGTAATAATGATGTTCCAAAACAGTCCCTGGCTGCTTGGGAGCTCGTTTGCAGGCCAAGAGATAAGGGTGGTTTAGGCATTATTAATCTGAACATCCAGAACAAAGGGCTGCTTCTCAAGCATCTACACAAATTCTATAACAAGGTTGATGTTCCTTGGGTGACCCTCATATGGAATAGTTACTATGATCATGGGGTCCCACAGGCAACAACTACTGTTGGATCTTTCTGGTGGAGAGATATTCTGAAGCTGCATGAGGCTTACACTGCTATTGCTTCAGCTCACATCAATATGGGTGATTCAGCCCTTTTCTGGACTAATTCCTGGCACATTGGGGGCTCTGCTAGACCCCTCTGTTGGAGATTGCCAAGGTTGTTTTCTTTTGTCATTAATGACAGGCTCTCTGTGAGGGAATTTCTCCACTCCCAGGATCTCTTCTCCATGTTTTATCTGCCTCTTTCTCAGGAAGCTGCTGCTGAGTTGCACATATTGGAAAATTGGATCATGCAGTTAGACAGAGACCCCACCATACCTGATGTTTGGATATGGCCTGGTCAATCAGGAGGGTATACTGCAAAAAGTTTTTACAGGATCATGCACTCCCACTTGCCTACAATACAACCCTGTAAATGGCTTTGGCAGAGTAAATGCACCATGAAGATCAAGGTGTTTGGCTGGCTTTTGTTCTTTGACAGACTTAACACCAAGGATATGCTGGTTAGGAGACACTGGCGCTCGAATCAGGATGACAATCTTTGCCTCATCTGCAGTGAGTTGGCGTATGAGAATAGGATACATCTATTTTTTAACTGCAACTTCAGCTGTAGAATCTGGAACTATTTGGGTATTGATTGGTCTGGAGGTTCAGATATCCTGCAATGTCTCCTGCACGCCAGGTCTAACTTCACACACCCTTTCTTCGTTGAAGTTATACTAACAGCAGCCTGGAATATTTGGATCAGGCGAAATGGTAGAATTTTCAGAGCTGAGAGAGCTACTTTCAGTGCTTGGAAGTGTAATTTCATCCATGACATTTCCTTGCTTGCTCACAGGGTGAAGGACTGTAACAAGCCAAAACTTTTGGCTTGGATTGCTTCTTTGTTGTAAAGCAAGTGCAGTTAGTTAGCAAATAGGTAGACTCTTTCCCCTTTTGTTTTCCTTCCTTGTATAGTTTGTTTTACTTGTACAGTGGTTCTTTATTTAATAAAGGGCTGTGGGGCTTTGCCTCACAGTAAATATTCAAAAAAAAAGTGTGTAGACCCTACGGGTTCGGGAACCATGCAGACATGACCGAGACACCTCTCCGGCCAATAACCAATAGCGGGATCTGGATACCCATATTGGCTCCCACATGTTCCACGATGATCTCATCGGATGAACCACGATGTCGGGGATTCAATTAATCCCGTATACAATTCCCTTTGTCTATCGGTATGTTACTTGCCCGAGATTCGATCGTCGGTATCCCAATACCTCGTTCAATCTCGTCACCGGCAAGTCTCTTTACTCGTTCCATAACGCATGATCCCATGGCTAACTCATTAGTCACATTGAGCTCATTATGATGATGCATTACCGAGTGGGCCTAGAGATACCTCTCCGTCATACGGAGTGACAAATCCCAGTATCGATTCGTGCCAACCCAACAGACACTTTCGGAGATACCTGCAGTGCACCTTTATAGCCACCCAGTTACGTTGTGACGTTTGGTACACCCAAAGCATTCCTACGGTATCCGGGAGTTGCACAATCTCATGGTCTAAGGAAATGATACTTGACATTAGAAAAGCTCTTAGCAAATGAACTACACGATCTTGTGCTATGCTTAGGATTGGGTCTTGTCCATCACATCATTCTCCTAATGATGTGATCCCATTATCAATGACATCCAATGTCCATGGTCAGGAAACCATAACCATCTATTGATCAACGAGCTAGTCAACTAGAGGCTTACTAGGGACATGTTGTGGTCTATGTATTCACACATGTATTACGGTTTCCAGTTAATACAATTATAGCATGAAGAATAGACAATTATCATGAACAAGGAAATACAATAATAACCATTTTATTATTGCCTCTAGGGCATATTTCCAACAGTCTCCCACTTGCACTAGAGTCAATAATCTAGTTCACATCACTATGTGATTGTAAAGAATCCAACACCCATGGGGTTTGTTCATATATCGCTTGTGAGAGAGGTTATTAGTCAGCGGGTCTGAACCTTTCAGATCCGTGTGTGCTTTACAAATCTCTATGTCATCTTGTAGATGCAGCTACCACGCGCTACTTGGAGCTATTCCAAATAACTGCTCTACTATACGAATCTGGTTTACTACTCAGAGTCATCCGTATTAGTGTCAAAGTTTGCATCGACGTAACCCTTTACGACAAACTCTTTTACCACCTCCATAATCGAGAAAATTCCTTAGTCCACTAGTTACTAAGGATAAGTTCGACCGCTGTCATGTGATCCATTCCTGGATCACTCTTGTACCCCTTGACTAATTCATGGCAAGGCACACTTCAGGTGCGGTACACAGCATAGCATACTGTAGAGCCGACGTCTAAAGCATAGGGGACGACCTTCGTCATTTCTCTCTGTTCTGCCGTGGTCAGGTCTTGAGTCTTACTCAATACTCACACCTTGTAACACAGCCAAGAACTCCTTCTTTGCTGATCTATTTTGAACTCCTTCAAAATCTTGTCACGGTATGTATTCATTTGAAAGTATTATTAAGCGTTTTTTATCTATCCTTATAGATCTTGATGCTCAATGTTCAAGTAGCTTAATCCAGGTTTTCCATTGAAAAACACTTTTCAAATAACCCTGTAGGCTTTCCAGAAATTCCACATCATTTCTGATCAACAATATGTTAACAACATATACTCATCAAAAATTCTATAGTGCTCCCACTCACTTCTTTGGAAATACAAGTTTCTCATAAACTTTGTATAAACCCAAAATCTTTGATCATCTCATCAAAGCGTACATTCCAACTCCGAGATGCTTACTCCAGTCCTTAGAAGGATTGCTGGAGCTTTGCATACTTGTTAGCATCTTTCAGGATTGACAAAACCTTCTAGTTGTATCACATACAACCTTTCCTCAAGAAAATCGTCGAGGAAACAATGTTTTTGACATCCTATCTGCAAGATTTCATAAATAATACAGTAACTGCTAATATAATTCCAACAGACTCTTAGCATCGCTACGAGTGAGAAAATCTCATCGTAGTCAACTCCTTGAACTTGTCGGAAAACATCTGAACGACAAGTCGAGCTTTCTTAATGGTGAAACTTACCATCATTGTCCGTCTTCCTTTTAAAATCCATCTGCACCCAACAACCTTACGACCATCAAGTAGTTCTTCCAAAGTCTATACTTTGTTTTTATATATGGATCCTCTCTCGGATTTTATGGCCTCGAGCCATTCATCGGAATCCGGGCCCACCATCGCTTCTTCATAGCTCGTAGGTTCATTGTTGTCTAGCAACATGACTTCCAAGACAAGATTACGTACCACTCTGAAGTAGAACGCATCCTTGTCGACCTACGAGGTTTGGTAGTGACTTGATCCGAAGTTTCATGATCACTATCATAAGCTTCCACTTCAATTGGTGTAGGTGCCACACGAACAACTTCCTGTTCCCTGCTACACACTAGTTGAAGTGACGGTTCAATAACCTCATCAAGTCTCCACCATCCTCCCACTCAATTCTTTCGAGAGAAACTTTTCCTTGAGAAAGGACCCGTTTCTAGAAACAATCACTTTTGCTTCCAGATCTGAAATAGGAGGTATACCCAACTGTTTTGGGTATTCTATGAAGATGCATTTATCCGCTTTGGGTTCGAGCTTATCAGCCTGAAACTTTTTCACATAAGCGTCGCAACCCCAAACTTCTAAGAAACGACAGCTTAGGTTTCTCTAAACCATAGTTCATACGGTGTCGTCTCGACGGAATTGCGTGGTGCCCTATTTAAAGTGAATGCGGTTGTCTCTAATGCCTAGCCCATAAACGATAGTGGCAATTTGATAAGAGACATCATGGTATGCACCATATCCAATGGGGTGCAGTTATGATGTTCGGACACACCATAACACTATGGTGTTCCAGGCGGTATTAGTTGTGAAACAATTTCCACGATGTCTTAATTGTGTGCCAACCTCGTAACTCGGATATTCATCTCTATGATCATATCACAGACATTTTATCCTCTTGTCACGACGATCTTCAACTTCACTCTGAAATTACTTGAACCTTTCAATAATTCAGACTTGTGTTTCATCAAGTAAATACACTCAGCATCTACTCAAATCATCTGTGAAGTAAGAACATAACGATATCCACTGCATGCCTCAGCACTCATTGGACTGCGCACATCAAAATGTATTACTTCCAACAAGTTGCTTTCTTGTTCCATCTTACTGAAAACGAGGCCTTTCAGTCATCTTGCCCATGTGTTATGATTTGCATGTCTCTAGTGATTCAAAATCAAGTGAGTCCAAACGATCCATCTGTATGGAGTTTCTTCATGCATATCTACCAATAGACATTGTTCGCATGTCTCAATCTTTTCAAAAACGAGTGAGTCCAAAGATCCATCAACATGGAGCTTCTTCATGCGTTTTATACCAATATGACCCAAATGGCAGTGCCACAAGTATGTGGTACTATCATTACTATTTTATATCTTTTGGCATGAACATGTGTATCACTACGATCGAGATTCAATAAACCATTCATTTTAGGTGCAAGATCATTGAAGGTATTATTCAAATAAACAGAGTAACCACTACAGGAATCAGCTATTTTGCCGTCTGCCACGGCGGACGGCAAAGGCATGAACGGCGGACGGCAAAAGGCTCCGGCAAAGTAAGGTCCGGCAAAGAGCTACTTTGTCGTCTGCTTCCGGGCGGCTGACGGCAAAGGGCCTTTGCCGTCTGTAGCGGACGGCAAAGAGAGCAGACGGCAATAATTGCGTTGTCAGTCCGTTAAGTGGCTAACGACAGGCCTTTGCCGTCCGCCGCTGACGTCAAGTCTTTGCCGTCTGCCACTGATGGCAAACTTTCTAGTGTCTTTGCCGTCTGCCACTGTAGGCAAACTTTCTAGTGTCTTTGCCATCTGCCACTGTAGGCAAACTTTCTAGTGTTTTTGCCGTCTGCCACTGTAGGCAAACTGACCAAATGGGTCAGCTCCCAGGAAGCACAGTTGGCTGCCACGTGGCTTCTTTGCCGTCTGCGGCTGACGGCAAAGAGCCCGTTGCCGTCGGTGGCAGACGGCAAAGAGCCTGCATATTGGCTCTTTTTTCTGTTTTTTATTAAATCCAACAATTTTCACAGCAAATATATATGACATATATAGATATATTTCACATGCCTATTTAACAGCAAACATATCACATATCCAGCACATAACTTTCATCCATTCATACATAAGCAAGTTCCATCCATTCATACATAAGCAAGTTCCATCCATACATATTACAATGCAAAGTTTCATCAAGATAGCAAGTTCCATCATAGCAAGCTAGAAGAATAATTGAAGAGAATGAAAGAAAAAACAAGCACTCCATAGCAAGCTAGCTTCCATGAAGTGAATGAAATCTGCAAAATGGCAAAATAAGAAAGTTAGAAATAGGTGACTAGAACAAGAAGAGTAGAACAAGAAGAAGACTAGAACAAGAAGTATATGTCATTTATGAGCTAACTTACGTGAAATGGATCATATATGAGCTAACTAAGTTGAAATGGGTCGTTTATGAGCTAGCTAAGGTGAAATGGATCATTTATGAGCTAACTTAGTTGAAATGGGTCGTTTATGAGCTAACTAAGGTCAAATGGATCGTTTTTGAGGTAACTAAGGTGAAATGGATCGTTTTTTAGCTAACTTAGGTGAAATGGATCATTTATGAGCTAACTTAGTTGAAATGGATCGTTTTTTAGCTAACTTAGGTGAAATGGATCATTTATGAGCTAATTTAGTTGAAATGGATCTTTTTGAGCTAACTTAGGTGAAATGGATCATTTAAGAGCTAATTTAGGTGAAATGGATCGTTTTTGAGCTAACTTAGGTGAAATGGATCGTTTATGAGCTAAATTAGTTGAAATGGATCGTTTATGAGATAACCTAGGTAAGATGGGTCATTTTGGAGCTAACCTAGGTGAAATGGGTCATTTTAAAGCTAACGTAGGTAAAATGGATCATTTAGGAGCTAATCTAGGTAAAATGGGTCATTTTTGAGCTAACTTGGACGAACTGGATCATTTATAAGCTAACCAAGGTAAACTGGGTCATTTTAGAGCTAACTTAGGTAAAATGGATCGTTTATGAGCTAACTAAGCTAATTATGCAATTTTTGACATAAGTAAGCTAAGTACAGATCGTTTTAGAGCTAACTTAGGTAAAATGGATGGTTTTGGAGGTCAGTAAGCTTATTAAGTCATTTTGGAGGAGAAGAAGCTAAGTCTAGGTCATTATGGTAAGCATTGGAGGAAATAAAGCTAAGTCTAGGTCTTTATGCATGTGTTAAGCAAAACACTAGATAAACTTACCATGATCCAGGAGGTGTAGGAGCGGGCTGGCTCGTGTCGGTAGCTGGAGAAGGATCGTGCGATGCTTGTCTGGAGTTACGCTGCACCAAAGATCATTTCCAATGTCTTGTTAGCATGATGACACTCAAATGTTAAGACTAGCAAGTAATGTCCATTCAAATTAAACTCACCGTGGTCCCAGGAGCAATCACTGGCATCGGCGGAGCGGTCTGACCGGTCTGCTCGCACACAGACTGCACATTTGGTTTTGACGACTCAGTCATACTAGTTAGTAATGAGACAAACACTACATGAATGTTTTGGCTAATCTGCAGAAGAAACTTACCACAAGGAGCTCGTACATGGCCCTTGCCTGCATGTCATTCCGTGCCCTCTCCTCCTCCAACATCTTTGCCGTCCTCTCCTCCAACTCCCGCTGCCTCTCCGCCGCCTCCGCCAGAAGTTTCTCCGTTCTATCTCTCTCACTCTGTATAGCAGCCTGCAACACCACTCACATGACCATTTGTAATCATTGATGGAAGCGCACACAATGTAATGGAGAAAGATAGCTGAGTACGTATCACTAACCTTGATGGCGAGTTGGACTGGCCGTTCACGAGGCCTTATCTCAGGAGCGGAGCTCGACTGGCGCGCCTTGATCTCCGGGAGAGTGCTAGGACAACGGATAAGTCCATCTCCAATGGCTATGGAGCCATGGGACCTCCCGCCACCAGATATCATCACCAGCTCTGGATCAATGGGACCCTGGCTCGGGTTAAAGTCCTCCCCTTTCCTCGCCTTCCCCTCATCTCTATATCTCATGAGCTTGTTGTGGGAGGAGATGTTGGTGAAGTTGTTTGCATCATCGAGGTCAGACGGAGAGAATGCCTTGACTTTCTTGAAAGAGGCAGTGTGGGCCATGGCATACAGGCCGTACACCTCTGGCACCTTATCCACCTTATTGTAGCGTGCCTGAAAGAGAGAAACAATGTAAATTAGTAATTAAAGGGCTCAAGCTAGCATGATGAATGAATTGCATGAATCATGAAGCAAACCACATACCCAGTTCCGCCTGAACTGATATAAGTTGGAGCTGCCTTGATGGTGTGACACACCTTCCATTTGGGCACGTTTATCCTTGGCCTCGTTGTGGAGGGCTAGCCATTCTTTTGAGCACCACTCATTGACCAACACCTCCCAACAATCCATCCGATCCGCACACCATCTCGGAGGCGCCTAAGTTAGCAAATAGAAACTTGAGCGCTATGGCTAAGAATTACTAAATGAAGGAACTTAAGTAGAAGGCCTTAAGAATTACCTTCATGTACTGCTCCTTACTCAGGAACTTCTCGCGGCACGCCGGCTTGGTCTTCTTGATACCACGCAAGGCGTAGTAGTCTCGAACAGCTTGCACCCGAGCCTCGTGCCGTAAGTTCTGTAGTAGGCGCTTGCAGACGTTATCGATAACATTTGCCGCGTCCTCCTCGTATCCCTCCTCACACCTGTAGAATGTCTGCAATCAAATGTGACAATATTGATTAGTACAATTAATAACTAGCTAGTTCAAGATTTTTAATTGTGTAAAGGAGAAATTACCCAAAACTTTCTGATCACCACGTCTGCCCTCGTCTTGCACAAGACATCGTCGATAATCTCATCCGGCGGGGCCGAGGCAGCCAAGTAGTGCTCCCAGCTCAATCCAAGCTCTGGAAGCCGACCCTCACCAGGCAACGTGACAAACCCCGGGAAGTTTTGCCGACAAAGAACTCCAAGGACGGAGTTGGGCCGGCAGACACTATGATGGTGGTCCCAACCCCTGCAGCATGACAAGGCCAACGCATTAGTTATTTGAAGAAACGTGAATGCAGAAGGTACAAAAATATTAAATGCACTTACCTCTCCCCATCAGGGAAAATCAACCACCTCTGCTCGCGGGTCGCCGGCACGGACGGGAGCCCTGTACAACCACGCTGGTAGACGGTGCCCCCCTCCTCCTCAATATCAGTCGGCTCCCCGCCATCATCAGCATGGCCACTCGGCTCCTCGGGCTGATCCGGCCAGGTACCCCATCCAGACGTGTGCTCCTCCGGGGTCTCGTGGGCCGAACTCTCGTGGGCCGAAGGCCCGTCGACCCGAGGCTCGTGGGCCCAAGACCCGTGGACCGGAGGCTCGTGGACCGGAGTCCGTGTAGCCTCCTCCTCGGACGAGTCCACCCTAGCAGTCACGTGCTCGGGTGAAACAGCTGGGGGTGGCGGCGAGGAAGGCGCCGTAGCAGTCACCCTACCTCCTCTCCCGCGACCACGTGCCCCACCTCCTCTCTTCTTACCTCGTCCCCTGCTGGGCACCGCGGTCGACGAAGAAGGGCCCGACGGTGTCGCCATACTGTCCAGCAACGCTCGGCGGAGAGGTGCGTGTGGAATGGAAGACCTCACACCACGCGCCGACGAAGAAGGGGCCTTGGCGCGCTCCCGACCAGCGCCCACCATCTTTCAACACCTGCCATGACAAACAGTAAACGAAATTAGTACAACATAAAAAAAAGACCGACATGAATAATAATATGTGTATCACTTAAGTGTATCATCATCAAGTACAACATAAAAAAAATTAATACCTGACACTGCTAATAATCTCGATCAGTATCATCAAATAATCATCATCATCACTATAATCAATGACGGGCTCATAGGGTTCAGTGGCATCAACATGTGGAAGGCCACCTTGACGTAATCGGTCAAGCATTGACAGGTCATCCGCAGCAGTAACCTCTTCTTGTTCCGGGTCTTCTTGTTCCTCCTCTGGGGTGATGTCGGATTCACTGTCGCTGTCTACTTCAATGTTTTGGGGTGAAGTATAGCGGTTCTTGAAACGCTTTTTGGAAAGACGTGTCTCTTGGAATAATTCTCCTTCATATGTGTCTGGGTTAATGTGAGGTTCATAATCCTCTTCCTTTGGGGGAGATAGTCTAGCACGTGGCGGCACTTCATAAACGACATCCCAAGCTTTCAGATTTGGATTAGTTTGGCAGGCCCACGGTAGATAGAATACTTGGGTCGCCTGTTGAGCCGTAATATAGACATCAGGAACATCTAAATGGGTGCTTTGGTTGATTTCAACTAGCCCTATATGTTCATGAGTCCTTCTAGTCTCCTTCGGCTGAAACCAATAACATTTGAAGACTACGACCTTCGGTGGGTTTTCACCATAGAATAGAAGTTCATAAATTGCTTCAACTCTCCCATAATACTCGGTACCTCCTTCGCCGATAGCAGATACACAACAATTTGTAGACTTTCGGTCGGCCATAGATAGCTCTTTGCCATAGGTACGAAAGCGATACCCGTTGATGTCGTATTTGTCAAATGAACGGACCTTATAGTCAAAACCATTAGCGACTTGTCTCAATTCGGCGTCCATAGACTCTGAATTAGCCTACAAGTTTAATATGAAAGGATTGTTGCATTACGCACAAATTAGCGAATGAAATGAAATTGTCTAATAGAAATTACCGTTTGTTTGAACCAAGAGATGAAACCGGGATAGCCGCCTCCTTGCTTTGCGAGAAGCTCATACTCTTCGACAGAATCCTTTTGGATCACCGCTCCATACGAGAATAAGGCGACGTATCGACTGTATGAAATATCCAGGAATAAGAGCAGTTCAAAGGAAATAGAAGTTGCGAAACAATGTACCGAGAACTTACTCGATGTACGGCCGCACTTCTATCAGGTTGTTGAAGATATACAACGAAATGGTCCGCCATTCTTCGTTATCCAAAGATACTGGATTTGAAACACTGGCTGGTGCGAGATTCCCTTTGAATAGGCTAAGGTTGGATCCACCCTTTTTAGGGTCGCCAGCATTGTACCGAGGCTTCGGATTATGCAAATGACGATTTTTGGCTTCGTAGTGTGCTGTCACGAAGTTTGCCGCCTCCTCAGTGATGAATGCCTCAGCCATCGATGCTTCAATTCTACGTTTATTTTTACATTTTTGTCGAAGCGTCTTCTGCATCCTCTCAGTTGGGTAGCACCAACGATTTTGCACGGGCCCCCCCAATCTTGCCTCGGTCGGGAGATGCAAAATCAAATGCTGCATTGGATTAAAGAAGCCCGGTGGAAAGATCTTCTCTAACTTGCAGATCAACTCCGGCGCCAACTCTTCCATTTCTTCTAGCACGCCAGGTGATAGTTCTTTCGCACAAAGAACACGGAAGAAATAGCTGAGTTCTGCCAGTACTAGCCATTCATCCTCAGGGATGAAGCCACGCAACATCACCGGCATTACCCGCTCAATCCATATGTGCCAATCATGACTCTTGAGACCAAATATCTTCAATTTATCAAGACTGGCTCCCCTCTTTAGATTCGCTGCATACCCATCGGGGAACATCAACTGCATTTTCACCCACAAGATAATTTCCCTCATAGCTGGCCTTCCAAGATTGAACCATGCCTTTGGCTTCGTCCAGTTCTGCTTTCCTTTCGGTTCTTTCATGTTTTGTAACGGCCTATCACATAGCGCCTCCAGATCGACTCTAGCCTTAGTATTATCCTTTGACTTCCCATCTATGCCGAATAATGTACCAAAAAGTGCCTCGGCGATATTCTTCTCAGTGTGCATCACGTCGATGTTGTGTGGGCAAAGGAGGTCTTTGAAGTAAGGCAGATCCCATAAGCATGTTTTGTGAGTCCAGGCGTGCTTAGAATTATACCCCTTGAAGTACCCTGGACGCTCTGGATCTGGCTCGAGAGCGTTTAACTGATCCAGGGTCTGTTGGCCTGTCAATGCAGGTGGTGCAGAGTTTTTGACAACTCTACCTCTGATGAAGTTCTTCTTGTCTTTCCTGAACTTATGGCGAGGATTCAGGAACTGTCTATGCATGTCGAAGCAAGAAAACTTGCGACCGGCCTGAAGCCAACGAAACTCAAGAGCTCCCTTGCATGTGGGGCACGGGAACCTTCCATGCACACACCAGCCAACGAATAGCGCATACGCCAGCAAGTCATGCGTCGAGTACATGTACCAGACATGCATTATGAAGTTCCGTTTGCTATAGGCGTCGTATGTCTTGAACCCATTATCCGAGGCTTCTTGCAATTCGTCCTTAAGCGGCTGCATGTACACATTCATATTTTTCCCCGGATAGTTGGGCCCTGGAATTATCAACGTCAGGAAAATGTTCTTTCTTTGCATAATCTGTCCGGGGGGGAGACTGAGTGGAAAGACAAATACGGGCCAACAACTGTATTGGGTTGCCGTCATACCAAACACACCGAGCCCATCCGTGCTGATGCCGACTCGAGGATGCCTCGGATCTGCCGCTTTGTCAGCATGTAATTCATCAAACTTTTTCCACGCAACACCATCCGATGTGTGTACGATCATCAGATTCCCATCTGCATCTAGTTTGGTAATTTGCCCGTTTTGTGCCATGTCATCTGTCTGGCCGTCTCTTCGACCATGAAAAGACGTTGAAGTCTTGGTACGATTGGCATATACCGAAGAACACTAACGGGGATTTTGGTCTGTGTCTTCTCACCCATACCGTTGTCTACCACAACATACCCGGAAGACTTGCAAATGGGACAATAGTCAAGTCCGCATAGTCAAGCCTAAACAAGACACATCCTTTCTCACAGGCATGTATCTTCTCATAGGGCATCTTCAGTGCACGGAGGATTTTGTCCGACTGGTACAGGTTTGCAGGCATTACATGGCCTTTAGGTAGAAAGCGTCCAAATATTGTCATCATTGCATCATAGCATTCTCTGCCCAAGTTGAACTGAGCCTTCAGAGCCATTACTTGTGAGATGGCATCCAACTGACAAAGCTCAGTGTGCTCATGGAGCGGACGTTTTGAAGACTCCAACATTTCATTGAAGGCCTTTGTAGATTCCTCCATCTCCTCGTCCGAATCCCGAGCATCATCGAAGTCTTGCACCATGTTTTCCATCCCGGTACCATGCTCGTCGGTGCGACGACGATCCACCTCAGCTCGTTCACGTTGGGCAGACTCACCATGAAATGTCCACACCGTATAATCGGGCGTAAAACCACTCTTCTGCAGGTGTTTGCCCATTTCAGCCTCTGTCCTCTTTTCCCAATTGCCGCACCGTAAACAGGGGCACCAGGTTTTCCTCTGGCCATTTGCAAATGCGGCTTGCACAAACCCCTTGGTTTTTGTGAACCATTCAGTGCTCCATTTGTTCTGACCAGTGTGACCGGTGTACATCCACGCACGATCACTCATCTTGACTTTCAGAGCTACTAGACACACAACAAATATATATATATATAATTCACCATGTATATATTCATCAGTTGATCTACTTTGTCAATTTTATTACGTCCATGCAATCTACACTCTAATAGGTAATGATAGGTCCTAATCCCACCCGAGTATGTTTAGATTTGGTTCATTTTCCCATGCTATGCTCCGGATCCTACGCAAAATTTCGGCAGCACCTCCCTGCTGTTCTCCTGATACACGTCTCTGCAATAAACAAAGAGGATGTGTACCCGGAGAACAACAGGGGAGGCACTGACGAAACTTATGCGTCAGATCCGGAGCAAAGCATATGGGAAAACGAACCCAATCTAAACATACTCGAGCTGTCCATGGATAGCGTTGGACAATTCGAAAGAATCAAGGTTATAAATATGCAAATGCATGCATATTTATAACTATGACGCTTTCGAACGGGAGACACATATTGGTTACGCATACTGATGATTCAAGACACATATATAGCTAGCTATCAAGTTTCATCGGCACGAACACCGGAACAGAGCAAATAATTAACGGGGGAGGAGGACATGTCATTTGTGCTCACCCACGAACGAAGGGGCAGAGCTCGTCAAACGCACGGCGAGGTCGTCGACCACCAAACCTCGCAGCGATGAAACAACTGCACATTTAAATCTACCCAGTCAACACAATTATATATGATGTTTTCATAACAAAATCAAAAAATATATGACCTAACTAATAATTCACAAATATATGACCCCATCGGCCTCTGCAAGGCCAAAGAACACCTTTTTGGGAGGTGTCGGGGGTCGGGGTGCCGTGTCGGGGTCGGGGTGCTGTTTCGGGGTCGG
>NC_057805.1:327924553-327952064 GCF_018294505.1 Triticum aestivum
GGGATCTGGTGGCGGGGCGCGTCGGGGAGGAGAGAGGGAGAGAAGAGAGAGTAACGGGCGGGGGGTGGGGGCAGTTAGTTAGTCTGCTCTTTGCTGTCCGCCTTTATCTCTCTTTGCCGTCTGCTAGCAGACGACAAAGAGGTGGGGCGTTAAGTTTTTCTAAACGGGTGGGGGTGGGGGGTGGGGGCCACCTCTCTCTTTGCCGTCAGCCAGCGGACGGCAAAGATTCTTTGCCGTCAGGTGGCTGACGGCAAAGAGCCGACAGATGGCAAAGGCCTGTTTTGTCGTCTGCTGTTTCTTTGCCGTCTTCTTTTGGGTAGCTGATGGCAAAGAGCTTCTTTGCCGTCAGCTAGCAGACGGCAAAGAGCTGGCAGATGGCAAATTAGCTGATTCCAGTAGTGAACCATTATTCTCCTTAAATGAATAATCGTATTGCGATAAACATAATCCAATCATGTCTATGCTCAACGCAAACACCAAATAACAATTATTTAGGTTTAACACCAATCTCGATGGTAGAGGGAGCATGCGATGCTTGATCACATCAACCTTGGAAACACTTCCAACACATATCGTCATCTCACCTTTAGCTGGTCTCCTTTTATTCCATAGCTTTTTATTTTGAGTTACCAACACTTAGCAACCGAACCGGTATCTAATACCCTGGTGCTACTAGGAGTACTAGTAAAGTACACATTAATGTAATGTATATCCAATATACTTCTGTCGACCTTGCCTGCCTTCTCATCTACCAAGTATCTAGGGTAGTTCTGCTTCAGTGACCGTTCCCCTCATTACAGAAGCACTTAGTCTCGGGTTTGGGTTCAACCTTGGGTTTCTTCACTAGAGCAGCAACTGATTTGCCATTTCATGAAGTATCCCTTCTTTCCCTTGCCCTTCTTGAAACTAGTGGTTTTACTAACCATCAACAATTGATGCTCCTACTTGATTTCTACTTTCGCGGTGTCAAACATCGCGAGTTGCTCAAGGATCATCATGTCTATCCCTAATATGTTATAGCTCATCACGAAGCTCTAATAGCTTGGTGGCAGTGACTATGGAGAACCATCACTATCTCATCTGGAAGATTAACTCCCACTCAATTCAAGCGATTGTAGTACTCAGACAACCTGAGCACATGCTCAACGATTGAGCTTTTCTCCCTTAGTTTGCAGGCTTAAGAAACTTGTCGGAGGTCTCATACCTCTTGACGTGGGCACTAGTCTGAAATCCCAATTTCAGTCTTTGGAACATCTCATATGTTCTGCGACGTTTCAAAAACGTCTTTGGTGCCTCAATTCTAAACCGTTAGCATTACGCACTGAACTATCACGTAGTCATCAAAACGTGTATGTCAGATGATCGCAACATCCACAGACGACGCTCGAGGTTCAGCACACCGAGCGGTGCATTAAGGACATAAGCCTTCTGCGCAGCAATGAGGATAATCCTTAGTTTACGGACCCAGTCCGCATAATTTCTACTATCAACTTTCAACTAAATTTTCTCTAGGAACATATCTTAAACAGTAGAACCAAAACGTAAGCTATGACATAATTTGCAAAGACCTTTTGACTATGTTCATGATAATTAAGTTCATCTAATTATTTAATGAACTCCCACTTAGATAGACATCCCTCTAGTCATCTAAGTGATACATGATCCGAGTCAACTAGGCCGTGTCCGATCATCACGTGAGACGGACTAGTCATCATCGGTGAACATCTTCATGTTGATCGTATCTACTATACGACTCATGTTCGACCTTTCGGTCTTTTGTGTTCCGAGGCCATGTCTGTACATGCTAGGCTTGTCAAGTCAACCTAAGTGTTTCGCATGTGTAAATCTGGCTTACATCCGTTGTATGCGAACGTTAGAATCTATCACACCCGATCATCACGTGGTGCTTCGAAACAACGAACCTTCGCAACGGTGCACAGTTAGGGGGAACACATCTCTTGAAATTTTAGTGAGGGATCATCTTATTTATGCTACTGTCGTTCTAAGCAAATAAGATGTAAACATGACAAACATCACATGCAAATCATAAAGTGACATGATATGGCCAGTATCATCTTGCGCCTTTTGATCTCCATCTTCGAGGCGCGGCATGATCACCTTCGTCACCGGCATGACACCATGATCTCCATCATCATGATCTACATCATCGTGTCTTCATGAAGTTGTCTCGCCAACTATTACTTCTACTACTATGGCTAACGGTTAGCAATAAAGTAAAGGAATTACATGGCGTTTTTCATTGACACGCAGGTCATACAATAAATTAAGACAACTCCTATGGCTCCTGCCGGTTGTCATACTCATCGACATGCAAGTCATGATTCCTATTACAAGAACATGATCAATCTCATACATCACATATATATAATTCATCACATCCTTTTGGCCATATCACATCACATAGCATACCCTGCAAAAACAAGTTAGACGTCCTCTAATTGTTGTTGCATGTTTTACGTGGCTGCTATGGGTTTCTAGCAAGAACGTTTCTTACCTACGCAAAAGCCACAACGGTGATATGCCAATTGCTATTTACCCTTCATAAGGACCCTCTTCATCGAATCCGATCCGACTAAAGTGGGAGAGACAGACACCCGCTAGCCACCTTATGCATCAAGTGCATGTCAGTCGGTGGAACCTGTCTCACATAAGTGTACGTGTAAGGTCGGTCCGGGCCGCTTCATCCCACAATGCCGCCGAATCAAGATAAGACTAGTAACGGTAAGCATATTGAACAAACCAACACCCACAACTACTTGTGTTCTACTCGTGCATAGAATCTACGCATAGACCTAGCTCATGATGCCACTGTTGGGGAACGTAGCAATAATTCAAAATTTTCCTACGTGTCACCAAGATCAATCTAGGAGATGCTAGCAACGAGAGAGAGAGGGAGTGCATCTTCATACCCTTGAAGATCGCTAAGTGGAAGCGTTACAAGAACGCGGTTGATGGAGTCGTACTCGCGGCGATTCAAATCGCGGAAGATCCGATCTAGCGCCGACGGACGGCGCCTCCGCGTTCAACACACGTACAGCCCGGGGACGTCTCCTCCTTCTTGATCCAGCAAGGGGAGAGGAGAAGTTGAGGGAGAACTCCAGTAGCACGACGGCGTGGTGGCAATGGAGCTCGTGGTTCTCCGGCAGGGCTTCGCCAAGCACTACGGAGGAGGAGGAGATGTATGAGGAGGAAGGGGCTGTGCCAGGCAAGGGTGCGGCTGCCCTCCCACCCCCTCACTATATATAGGGGGAAGGGGAGAGGGGGCCGGCCCCTCTAGATGGATCTAGAGGAGGAGGCGGCGGCCAGGGGAAACCCTAGATGGGTTTGGGCGCCCCCACCCCCTAGGAAACTTGCCCCCCAAGCCGGGAGGGGCGGCTGCCCTAGGGGTGGCGCCCCCACCTCTCCTGGTTACGTGAGAGGGGTTGGGAGGGGCGCACAACCCCTTAGTGGGCTGGTTTGCCCCTTCCCCTTGGCCCATAAGGCCCCCCAACGCTTGCCGGGGCCTCCAAAACCCCTTTCGGACATGCTGACCATAGCCTGGTACCCCCGAAACAATTCCGGACTCCAATACCCTTCGTCCAATATACCGATCTTCACCTCCGGACCATTCCGGAGCTCCTCGTCATGTCCGGGATCTCATCTGGGACTCCGAACAACCTTCGGTAACCACATACTATTTCCCATAACAACTCTAGTGTCACCGAACCTTAGGTGTGTAGACCCTACGGGTTCGGGAACCATGCAGACATGACCGAGACACCTCTCCGGCCAATAACCAATAGTGGGATCTGGATACCCATATTGGCTCCCACATGTTCCACGATGATCTCATCGGATGAACCACGATGTCGGGGATTCAATTAATCCCGTATACAATTCCCTTTGTCTATCGGTATGTTACTTGCCCGAGATTCGATCGTCGGTATCCCAATACCTCGTTCAATCTCGTTACCGGTAAGTCTCTTTACTCGTTCCGTAACGCATGATCCCGTGGCTAACTCATTAGTCACATTGAGCTCATTATGATGATGCATTACCGAGTGGGCCCAGAGATACCTCTCCGTCATACGGAGTGACAAATCCCAGTCTCGATTCGTGCCAACCCGACAGACACTTTCGGAGATACCTGTAGTGCACCTTTATAACCACCCAGTTACGTTGTGACATTTGGTACACCCAAAGCATTCCTACGGCATCCGGGAGTTACACAATCTCATGGTCTAAGGAAATGATACTTGACATTAGAAAAGCTCTTAGCAAACGAACTACACGATCTTGTGCTATGCTTAGGATTGGGTCTTGTCCATCACATCATTCTCCTAATGATGTGATCCCGTTATCAATGACATCCAATGTCCATGGTCAGGAAACCATAACCATCTATTGATCAACGAGCTAGTCAACTAGAGGCTTACTAGGGACATGTTGTGGTCTATGTATTCACACATGTATTACGGTTTCCAGTTAATACAATTATAGCATGAAGAATAGACAATTATCATGAACAAGGAAATATAATAATAACCATTTTATTATTGCCTCTAGTGCATATTTCCAACAGCTCCTTCTCCCTCCCACCTATACATATGAGGGGGGGGGGGAGGCGCCTAGAACACACAACAACATCTGTTAGCCGTGTGCGGCGCCTCCCTCGACAGTTTACGCCTCCGGTCATATTCATGTAGTGCTTAGGCGAAGCCCTGCGCAGATCACTTCACCATCATCGTCACCATGCCATCATGCTGACGAAACTCTCCCTCGACACTTTGCTAGATCAAGAGTTTGAGGGACGTCATAGAGCTGAACATGTGAAGAACTCGGAGGTGCCGTACGTTCGGTGCTTGATCGATCGAAACGAGAAGAAGTTCGACTACATCAACCGCGTTGTCAAACACTTCCACTTTCGGTCTACGAGGGTACGTGGACACACTCTCCCCCTCTCATTGCTATGCATCTCCTAGATAGATCTTGCGTGAGCGTAGGAATTTTTTTGAAATTGCATGCTACGTTCCCCAACAATGGCATCCAAGCCAGGTCTATGCGCAGATGATATGCATGAGTAGAACACAAAGAGTTGTGGGCGGTGATCGTCATACTGCTTACCACCAACGTCTTATTTTGATTCGGTGGTATTGTTGGATGAAGCGGCGGACCAACCTTACATGACCACGTTCATGAGACCGGTTCCACCAACAGACATGCAACTAGTTTTGCATAAAGGTGGCTGGCGGGTGTCTGTTTCTCCTACTTTAGTTGAATCTAATTTGACTTTGGCCGGTCCTTGTTGAAGGTTAAAACAACAAACTTGATAAATCACCATTGTGGTTTTGATGCATAGGTAAGAACGGTTCTTGCTAGAAGCCCGTAGCAGCCAGCCAGCCACGCAAAACTTGCAACAACAAAGTAGAGGACGTCTAACTTGTTTTTGCAGGGCATGTTGTGATGTGATATGGTCAAGACATGATGTGATATACATTATTGTATGAGATGATCATGTCTTGTAAAAGTTATAGGCAACTGGCAGGAGCCTTATGGTTGTCGCTTTATTGTATGAAATGCAAACGCCATGTAATTGCTTTACTTTATCACTATGCGTTAGCGATAGTTGTAGAAGCAACAGTTGGCGAGACGACCACGACGCTACGATGGAGATCAAGGTGTCAAGCCGGTGACAATGGAGATCATGACGGTGCTTTGGAGATGGAGATCAAAGGCACAAGATGATGATGGCCATATCATGTCACATATTTTGATTGCATGTGATGTTTATCTTTTATACATCTTATTTTGCTTAGTACGGTGGTAGCATTATAAGATGATCCCTTACTAAAATTTCAAGGTATAAGTGTTCTCCCTGAGTATGCACCATTGCAAGAGTTCATCGTGCTGAGACACTACGTGATGATCGGGTTTCATAAGCTCTACGATCACATACAACGGGTGCAAGACAGTTTTGCACATGCGGAATACTCGGATTAAACTTGACGGGCCTAGCATGTACAGACATGGCCTCGGAACACTGGAGGCCAAAAGGTCGAACGTGAATCATATAGTAGATATGATCAACATAGAGATGTTCACCATTGAAGACTACTCCATCTCACGTGATAATCGGACATGGTTTAGTTGATTTGGATCACGTGATCATTTAGATGACTCGAGGGATGTCTATCTAAGTGGGAGTTCTTAAGTAATATGATTAATTGAACTTAAATTTATCCTGAACTTAGTCCTGATAGTTTTTGCATATCTATGTTGTAGATCAATGGCCCGTGCTACCGTTCCCTTGAATTTTAGTGCGTTCCTAGTGAAAGCTAAGTTGAAAGATGATGGTAGCAACTACACGGACTGGGTCCGTAACTTGAGGATTATCCTCATTGCTGCACAGAAGAATTATGTCCTTGATGCACTGCTAGGTGTGCCAGCCCCCAGCAACTGCAGACGTTGTGAACGCCTGGCAGTCACGTGTTGATGACTACTCGATAGTTCAGTGTGCCATGCTTTACGGCTTAGAATCGGGACTCCAAAGACGTTTTGAACATCATGGACCATATGAGATGTTCCAGGAGTTGAAGTTAATACTTCAAGCAAATGCCCGAGTTGAGAGAAATGAAGTCTCCAACAAGTTCTATAGTTGCAAGATGGAGGAGAACAGTTCTGTCAGTGAACACATACTCAGAATGTCTGGATATCATAACCACTTGACTCAGCTGGGAGTTAATCTTCCAGATGATAGTGTTATTGACAAATTTCTTGAATCACTGCCACCAAGCTAAAAAGGCTTCGTGATGAACTATAATATGCAAGGGATGGATAATACAATTCTCGAGCTCTTCGCTATGCTCAAAGCTATGGAGGTAGAAATCAAGAAGGAGCATCAAGTATTGATGGTTAACAAGACCACTAGTTTCAAGAAAAAGGGCAAAGGAAAGAAGGGGAACTTCAAGAAGAATGGCAAGCAAGTTGCCACTCCCAGGAAGAAGCCCAAGTCTGGACCTAAGCCTGAAACTGAGTGCTTCTACTACAAAAGGATTGGTCACTGGAAGCGGAATTGCCCCAAGTATTTGGCGGATAAGAAGGATGGCAAAGTGAACAAAGATATATTTGATATACATGTTATTGATGTGTACCTTACTAATGCTCGTAGTAGTGCCTGGGTATTTGATACCGGTTCGGTTGCTCATATTGTAACTCGAAACAGGGGCTACGGATTAAACGAAGATTGGCTAAGGACGAGGTGACGATGCGCGTCAGGAATGGTTCCAAGGTTGATGTGATCGCCGTCGGCACGCTACCTCTACCTTCGGGATTAGTTTTAGACCTGAATAATTGTTATTTGGTGCCAGCGTTGAGCATGAACATTATATCTGGATCTTGTTTAATGCGAGACGGTTATTCATTTAAATCAGAGAATAATGGTTGTTCTATTTATATAAGTAATATCTTTTATGGTCATGCACCCTTGAAGAGTGGTCTATTTTTGTTGAATCTCGTTCGTGGTGATACACATATTCATAATATTGATGCGAAAAGATGCAAAGTCGATAATGATAGTGCAACATATTTGTGGCACTGCCGTTTAGGTCATATTGGTGTAAAGCGCATGAAGAAACTCCATGCGGATGGACTTTTGGAATCTCTTGATTATGAATCATTTGATGCTTGCGAACCATGCCTCATGGGCAAGATGACTAAGACTCCGTTCTCCGAAACAATGGAGCGAGCCACTGACTTATTGGAAATAATACATACCGATGTGTGCGGTCCGATAAGTGTTGAGGCTCGCAGCGGGTATCATTATTTTCTGACCTTCACAGATGATTTGAGCAGATATGGGTGTATCAACTTGATGAAACACAAGTCTGAAACATTTGAAAAGTTCAAAGAATTTCAGAGTGAAGTGGAGAATCATCGTAATAAGAAAATAAAGTTTCTATGATCTAATCGCGGAGGCGAATATTTGAGTTACGAGTTTGGCCTTCATTTAAAACAATGTGGAATAGTTTCACAACTCACGCCACCTGGAACACCACAACGTAATGGTGTGTCCGAACGTCGTAACCGTATTTTATTAGATATGGTGCGATCTATGATATCTCTTACCAATTCACCACTATCATTTTGGGGTTATGCATTAGAGACAGCTGCATTCACGTTAAATAGGGCACCATCTAAATCCATTGAGACGACACTGTATGAATTGTGGTTTGGCAAGAAACCTAAGTTGCCATTTCTTAAAGTTTGGGGTTGCGATGCTTATGTGAAAAAGCTTCAGCCTGATAAGCTCGAACCCAAATCGGAGAAATGCGTCTTCATAGGATACCCAAAAGAAAATATTGGGTACACCTTCTATCACAGATCCGAAGGCAAGATTTTTGTTGCTAAGAATGGATGCTTTCTAGAGAAGGAGTTTCTCTCAAAAGAAGTGAGTGGGGGGAAAGTAGAACTTGATGAGGTAATTGTACCTTCTCTCGAATTGGAAAGTAGCTCATCATAGAAATCAGTTCCAGTGATGCCTACACCAACTAGAGAGGAAGCTAATGATAACGATCATGAAACTTCAGATCAAGTTACTATCGTACCTCGTAGGTCAACGAGAGCATGTTCCGCACCAGAGTGGTATGGTTATCCTGTTCTGGAAGTCATGTTACTAGACCATGACGAACCTACGAACTATGAGGAAGTGATGATGAGCCCAGATTCCGACAAATGGTTTGAGGCCATGAAATCTGAGAAAGGATCCATGTATGAGAACAAAGTATGGACTTTGGTTGACTTGCCCGATGATCGGCGAGCCATAGAGAATAAATGGATCTTCGAGAAGAAGACTGACGCTGAAGGTAATGTTACTATCTACAAAGCTCGACTTGTTGCGAAAGGTTTTCGACAAGTTCAAGGAGTTGACTACGATGAGACCTTCTCACCCGTAGTGATGCTTAAGTCTGTCCGAATCATGTTAGCAATTGCCGCATTTTATGATTATGAAATCTGGCAAATGGACCTCAAAACTGCATTCCTTAATGGATTTCTTAAAGAAGAGCTGTATATGATGCAACCAGAAGGTTTTGTCGATCCTAAAGGTTCTAACAAAGTGTGCAAGCTCCAGCGATCTATTTATGGACTGGTGCAAGCATCTCGGAGTTGGAATATATGCTTTGATGAGGTGATCAAAGCATATGGTTTTATACAGACTTCTGGAGAAGCCTGTATTTACAAGAAAGTGAGTGGGAGCTCTGTAGCATTTCTAATATTATATGTGGATGACATATTGTTGATTGGAAATGATATAGAATTTCTGGATAGCATAAAAGGATACTTGAATAAGAGTTTTTCAATGAAAGACCTCGCTGAAGCTGCTTATATATTGGGCATCAAGATCTATAGAGATAGATCAAGACGCTTAATTGTACTTTCACAAAGCACATACCTTGATAAAGTTTTGAAGAAGTTCAAAATGGATCAGTTAAAGAAAGGGTTCTTGCCTGTGTTACAAGGTGTGAAGTTGAGTCAGACTCAATGCCCGACCACTGCAGAAGATAGAGAAAAAATGAAAGTCATTCCCTATGCCTCACCATAGGTTCTATCATGTATGCTGATACGTCTCCAACGTATCTATAATTTTTGATTGTTCCATGCTATTACATTATCCATCTTGGATATTTTATATGTATTTATATGCTATTTTATATGATTTTTGGGACTAACCTATTAACCTAGAGCCTAGTGCCAGTTTATGTTTTTCCTTGTTTTTGAGTTTTACAGAAAAGGAATATCAAACGGAGTCCAAACAAGCTGAAAATTTACGGTGATTTTTTATGGACCAGAAGAAGCCCCCGAAGCAAAAGAGTTGGGCCAGAAGAGTCCCGACCCAACCACAAGGTTGGAGGGCGCGCCCTACCCCCCGGGAGCGTCCTCCGTCCTTTTCGTTGACTCGTGGACCCCCTGACTTGTTCTCGACGCCAAAAATTCCTATAAATATAGAAACCCCCAGAAATAAACCTAGATCGGGAGTTCCGCCGCCGCAAGCCTCTCTAGCCACCAAAAACCAACCGGGACCTTGTTCCGGCACCCTGCCGGAGGGGGAAATCATCACCGGTGGCCATCTTCATCATCCCGGCGGTCTCCATGACGAGGAGGGAGTAGTTCACCCTCGGGGCTGAGGGTATGTACCAGTAGCTATGTGTTTGATCTCTCTCTCTCTCTCTCTCGTGTTCTTGATTTGGCACGATCTTGATGTACCGCGAGCTTTGCTATTATAGTTGGATCTTATGATGTTTCTCCCCCTCTACCTTCTTGTAATGAATTGAGTTTTCCCTTTGAAGTTATCTTATCGGATTGAGTCTTTAAGGATTTTAGAACACTTGATGTATGTCTTGCATGTGCTTACCTGTGGTGACAATGGGATATTCACGTGATCCACTTGATGTATGTTTTGGTGATCAACTTGCGGGTTCAGTGACCTTGTGAACTTATGCATAGGGGTTGGCACACGTTTTCGTCTTGACTCTCCGGTAGAAACTTTGGGGCACTCTTTGAAGTTCTTTGTGTTGGTTTGAATAGATGAATCTGAGATTGTGTGATGCATATCGTATAATCAAACCCGCGGATACTTGTGGTGACATTGGAGTATCTAGGTAATATTAGGGTTTTAGTTGATGTGTGTCTTAAGGTGTTATTTTAGTATGAACTCTAGGGCTGTTTGTGACATATATAGGAATAGCCCAATAGATTGATCAGAAAGAATAACTTTGAGGTGGTTTCGTACCTTACAATAATCTCTTCGTTTGTTCTCTGATATTAGTGACTTTGGAGTGACTCTTTGTTGCACGTTGAGGGATTGTTATTTGATCTAATTATGTTATCATTGTTGATAGAACTTGCACTAGTGAAAGTATGAACCCTAGGCCTTGTTTCGAAGCATTGCAATACCGTTTTCGCTCACTTTTATTACTTGCTACCTTGCTTCTTTTATATTTTCAGATTACAAAAGCCTATATCCACCATCCATATTGCACTTGTATCACCATCTCTTCGCTGAACTAGTGCACCTATACAATTTACCATTGTATTGGGTGTGTTGGGGACACAAGAGACTCTTTGTTATTTGGTTGCAGGGTTGTTTGAGAGAGACCATCTTCATCCTACGCCTCCCACGGATTAATAAACCTTAGGTCATCCACTTTAGGGAAATTTGTTGCTGTCCTACAAAATTCTGCACTTGGCGACCCAACAACGTCTACAAGGATAAAGTTGTGTAGTAGACATCAAGCTCTTCTATGGCGCTGTTATCGGGGAGGCTAGGTAAGCGGCACTTACACCCCGTCAACTAAGCTTTTTTCTGGCACTGTTGCCGGGGAGGTTAGTGCTTGAAGGTATATCTTTAGATCTTGCAATCGAATCTTTTAGTTTCTCGTTTTATCACTAGTTTAGTCTATAAAATAAAACTATAAAAAAATGGAATTGAGGTTGCCTCATATGCTTCATCTATTTAATGTCTTTCATGAAGATAAGGATTCCGATAATTGTGCCAAAGTGTTAGAAGAAGAATGCATTAAAATGTTTGGCACTAAATCTGTGAATGATGAGCATGATTGCAATGTTGTTAGTATGAATTCTTTGAATATCCATGATGCTAATGATATGCAAAGCTGCAAGCTTGGGGATGCTATGTTTGATGAAGATGATATTTTTAGTCCCCCAAGTTTTGATGAGCAAATTTATTATGATGATAACATGCCTCCTATTTATGATGATTATGTTGATGAAAGTGGTTTCAGAGAGGTCATGACTTTATTTAGTGATGAATCCACTATTTTGGAAGAGGTTCCAATTGATTATGAGACAAAGTTGCTATCTATGATGATTATTGTGATGACATGTATGCTATAAATAGTAATTATAACCACGAAACTTGTCATCATGATTTTAATTTTCAATTGGATTATGCCTCACATGATAGTTATTTTGTTGAGTTTGCTCCCACTACTATGAATGAGAAGAATTTTGCTTATGTAGTGAGTAGTAAAATTTCTATGCTTGTGCATCATGAGAATAATGCTTTGTCTGATAGTTATATTGTTGAATTCATTCATGATTCTACTGGAAATTATTATGAGAGAGGAACATATGCTTCTACGTATTGCAATAATATCAAGTTTCCTCTCTATGTGTTGAAAATCTTGAAGTTATGCTTGTTTTGCCTTCCTACGCTAGTTGATTCTTGTTCCCATAATTTGTTTGCTCACAAAATCCCTATGCATAGGAAGTGGGTTGGACTTAAATGTGCTAGTCATATTATTCATGATGCTCCCATTATGTTTCAATTCTTATCTTTTATGTGAGCATCATTGAAATCATCATGCCTAGCTAGAAAGGCATTAAAGAAAAGCGCTTGTTGGGAGGCAACCCAACATTCACCCCTTGTTTTGGAGTGTCCACATGATTAAGCTACTGTAGTAATCATGTTTTATAGCTTTTGTTTCAATAAAGTGCCAAGTAAGACCCTTGGGATGGCTTACGGTGATATTTGTTTTGATCTTGCTAAGAAACAGAAACTTTTGTGCCCAGGAAAATAATTTTAATAATTCACAGAAGTGTGCTTTTGATCTGATTATTTTTGCATATGATTGGTACACAAATTTCCCAGGCTTTCCTAATTTTTCAGAATTTTTGGAGTTACAGTAGTATTCGGGAGTTATAGATTACGACAGACTGTTCTGTTTTTGACAGATTCTGTTTTCTATGTGTTGTTTGCTTATTTGGATGAACCATGGAGAAGTTGGAATACAATAGATATTACACCAATATAAATAAATAATGAGTTCACAACAGTACCAAAAGTGGTGATTTATTTTCTTATACTAACGGAGCTTACGAGTTTCCTATTAAGTTTTGTGTTGTGAAGTTTTCAAGTTTTGGGTGAAGTTTCGACGGACTACGGAATAAGGAGTGGCAAGAGCATAAGATTGGGGATGCCCAAGGCACCCCAAGGTAATATTCAAGGACAACCAAGAGCCTAAGCTTGGGGATGCCCCGGATGGCATCCCCTCTTTCATCTTTGTTCATCGGTAACTTTACTTATAGCTATAATTTTATTCACCACATGATATGTGTTTTGCTTGGGGCGTCATTTTCTTTTGTTTAGATTTGCTTGCTGCTATTTAGAGTAATGTTTTTTACCCTTTAGTTCAATAAAAAGGTCAAGTATAGCCTTTACCATGCTTATTTTACAAGTCTATACGTTGCTGTTTTAAAAACAGAAAGTTTGCTGTTATGTTTTGAATATTTGTAAATAATCAGAACATGATAAAATCTTGAAATTTTTACACAATGAGTAACAACAAGTTTCTATAGTGTGGTAATTTTTCAGAATTTTTTGAGTTAGGGAAGTATGATTCCTCTTTAATTCTTTACAGACTGTTCTGTTTAGACAGATTGCTGTTATGTTTGCATTGTTTGCATATGTTTGCTTGTTTAATGATTCTATTTGAGGATAGGAGTATTAAATATGCAGAGTCATTTAGTAGGCAATATCAAATTATAATTTTAGTGATTTTCTACAGTAGATAATGATAAGGTTTTGCATGGATTTATACTAACCTATCTCACGAGTTCTTGTTGAGTTTTGTGTGGATGAAGTTTTTAAGAATTAGGGAAACCATGATATGAGAGTAATTAAGGAGACACAAAAGCTCAAGCTTGGGGATGCCCACGGCATCGCTAGTCAATATTTTAAGAGTCTTAAGCATCTAAGCTTGGGGATGGCCCGGTTGGCATCCCACCTTTCTTCTTCAACAACTATCGGTCAGTTTTGGTTGAGCCTAAGTTTTTGCTTCTTCACATGATATGTGCTATCCTTGCAATGTCATTTTATTTTGTTTTGCTTGTTGTTTGAATAAACTACTTAAGATTTGAAATTTTTAAATGAGAGAGAGAGTCCTCACATAGCTAAATAATTATTTGTCTACTCATTGATCTTCACTTATATCTTTTGGATTAGTTTGTCATTTACTCACGTGCTTCACTTATATCCTCTGAGTAAATGGTTGAATGAATTGAATATCATAAATCTGAAATTATATATGTTTCATATGCTTATCCCATGGGGAGTAATGACTTCACATATAAGAAGTAGAGGTGGTAAATTTATTGAAAGTTAGCAAACATTGTATTGGTCACTTGAACAATTCATGAAAGAATATTGAAGGAAGAGAGGTTTCACATATAAATATACTATCTTGGACATCTTCTATGATTGTGAGCCCCATTAATTATTTTCAAACTTGAGCAAATTAGTTGAAGTTGGACAAGACAACTTAATGAGTTATGTTTGGGTATATTTGTATAGAAGTTATAGTTTTATGGATCCTCCAACATGTGGTGCTTGCTATTTAGAATCTTTTGCTAGCCAAAATTTTTGTACTAAGCGGGAATACTGCTTGTGCATCCAAATTCCTTGAACCAAGTTTCTTCCATGAGTGTCCACCATATCTACCTATATGCGGTATTTACCTGCCGTTCCAAGTAAATTTGCATGTGCCAAACTCTAAACCTTCAAATAATAATTTGTTTTGTATGCTCGAATCGCTTATGTAGCGACTAGGGGCTGTCTGTATCTTTCATGCTAGGTGGGTTACTCTCACGAGGAGTGGACTCCGCTCATCATTCACGAGAAAATGGCTGGTAATTGGGATGCCCAGTCCTATGATCAAAAGATCAAAAACAAAATCGCAAATAATTTAAAAAAACTCCCCCAGGATTGTTGATAGTTGGACGACACCCGTTGTTTCGGACAAGCCGTGGAGTGTGATTGTTGGTGGAGGGGAGTAAAATCTTTACCTTTCTGTTTGGGAACCGCCTATAATATATCCAGTATGGAAGATATTGGGAAATCTTGGTTGTTATGTTGACAATGAAAGCATACCTCTCAAAATTATTTTTCATCTCTGTTTTAAAAGCTTTGAGCTCTGTCACCTCTGCAAATCCCTGCTTCCCTCTGCGAAGGGCCTATCTTTTACTTTTATGCAAGAGTCAGTAGTATTCCTTCTCATTCCAACCTACTCTTTAGTTTGCAAGCATCATGTGATGGTGAAAGATCTAAGCATATATGGCCATTCAAATATATTGGATCATGAATTATTATTGCTGACAATTATCTATATGATAAATAAGTTGGGAGGCGAAACACTAAGCCCCTATCTTTCTCTGTGTTAAATGGATGCTATTTGTTCTAAAAATATACTTTGAGTGGTAGCAATCATGGAAGACTATATGATAGTTGAGTATGTGGGATTTGCTAAATCAAAGCTCTTACATAGACCCTTCCTGAAAATAAGATGAATTGCAATATTTTGATGACTCAGAACATAGTTTGTTAGTTTTCAAGAAAGTTTATGGTCTATGCTTTAACATGTGAATATCTTGTTACTTGATCATGAGAAGTTTTATGAGATGAGCTACTGTTATGATATATAATGATGCTGCAAAAAGTGATTGAAATTATCATTGATCAAACTTGTGCACTTGCTAGCATTCCACATCAAAAAATTTGTTTTATCATTTACCTACTCGAGGACGAGCAGGAATTAAGCTTGGGGATGCTCGATATGTCTCCAACGTATCTATACTTTTTGATTGTTCCATGCTATTATATTATCCATCTTGGATATTTTATATGCATTTATATGCTATTTTATATGATTTTTGGGACTAACCTATTAACCTAGAGCCCAGTGCCAGTTTATGTTTTTTCCTTGTTTTTGAGTTTTAGAAAAAAGGAATATCAAACGGAGTCCAAACGAGCTAAAATTTTACGGTAATTTTTTATGGACTAGAAGAAGCCCCCGAAGCAAAAGAGTTGGGCCAGAAGAGTCCCGAGCCAACCACAAGGTTGCAGGGCGCGCCCTACCCCCCGGGAGCGTCCTCCGTCCTTGTCGTTGACTTGTGGACCCCCCTGACTTGTTCTTGACGCCAAAAATTCCTATAAATATAGAAACCCCCAGAAATAAACCTAGATCGGGAGTTCCGCCGCCGCAAGCCTCTATAGCCACCAAAAACCAATTGGGACCCTGTTCCTGCACCCTGCCGGAGGGGGAAATCATCACCGGTGGACATCTTCATCATCCCGACGGTCTCCATGACGAGGAGGGAGTAGTTCACTCTCGGGGCTGAGGGTATGTACCAGTAGCTATGTGTTTGATCTCTCTCTCTCGTGTTCTTGATTTGGCACGATCTTGATGTACCGCGAGCTTTGCTATTATAGTTGGATCTTATGATGTTTCTCCCCCTCTGCCTTCTTGTAATGAATTGAGTTTTCCCTTTGAAGTTATCTTACCGGATTGAGTCTTTAAGGATTTGAGAACACTTGATGTATGTCTTGCATGTGCTTACCTGTGGTGACAATGGGATATTCACGTGATCCACTTGATGTATGTTTTGGTGATCAACTTGCGGGTTCAGTGACCTTGTGAACTTATGCATAGGGGTTGGCACACGTTTTCGTCTTGACTCTCCGGTAGAAACTTTGGGGCACTCTTTGAAGTTCTTTGTGTTGGTTTGAATAGATGAATCTGAGATTGTGTGATGCATATCGTATAATCAAAACCCGGGGATACTTGTGGTGACATTGGAGTATCTAGGTGACATTAGGGTTTTGGTTGATGTGTGTCTTAAGGTGTTATTTTAGTACAAACTCTAGGGCAGTTTGTGACACTTATAGGAATAGCCCAATAGATCGATCAGAAAGAATAACTTTGAGGTGGTTTCGTACCCTACAATAATCTCTTCGTTTGCTCTCTTCTATTAGTGACTTTGGAGTGACTCTTTGTTGCACGTTGAGGGATTGTTATATGATCTAATTATGTTATCATTGTTGTGAGAACTTGCACTAGTGAAAGTATGAACCCTAGGCCTTGTTTCGAAGCATTGCAATACCGTTTTTGCTCACTTTTATTACTTGCTACCTTGCTGTTTTTATATCTTGAGATTACAAAAGCCTACATCTACCATCCATATTGCACTTGTATGACCATCTCTTCGCCGAACTAGTGCACCTATACAATTTACCATTGTATTGGGTGTGTTGGGGACAGAAGAGACTCTTTGTTATTTGGTTGCAGGGTTGTTTGAGAGACCATCTTCATCCTACGCCTCCCACGGATTGATAAACCTTAGGTCATCCACTTTAGGGAAATTTGTTGTTGTCCTACAAAACTCTGCACTTGAAGGTCCAACAACGTCTACAAGGATAAAGTTGTGTAGTAGACATCATATGCTATGCTATGTACCAGACCTGATGTGTGCCTTGCTATAAGTCTAGCAGGGAGGTACCAAAGTAATCCAGGAGTGGATCACTGGACAACGGTCAAGAACATCCTGAAATACCTGAAAAGGACTGAGGATATGTTTCTCGTTTATGGACGTGACAAAGAGATCGTCGTAAATGGTTACGTCGATACTAGCTTTGACACTGATCCGGATGACTCTAAGTCACAAATCGGATACGTATTTATATTGAATGGTGGACCTGTCAGTTGGTGCAGTTCCAAGCAAAGCGTCGTGGCGGGATCTACGTGTGAAGCGGAGTACATAGCTGCTTCAGAAGCAGCGAATGAAGGAGTCTAGATGAAGGAGTTCATATCCGATCTAGGTGTAATACCTAGTGCATCGGGTCCAATGATTTTTTTTTGTGATAATACTGGAGCAATTGCCTTGGCGAAGGAATCCAGATTTCACAAAAGAACCAAACACATCAAGAGACGCTTCAACTCCATCTGTGATCAAGTCAAGGAGGGAGACATAGAGATTTACAAAATACATACGGATCTGAATGTGGCAGACCCGTTGACTAAGCCTCTTCCACGAGCAAAACATGATCAGCACCAAGACTCCATGGGTGTTAGAATCATTACAATGTAATCTAGATTATTGACTCTAGTGCAAGTGGGAGACTAAAGGAAATATGCCCTAGAGGCAATAATATAGTTGTTATTTATATTTCCTTATATCATGATAAATGTTTATTATTCATGCTAGAATTGTATTAACCGGAAACTTGATACATGTGTGGATACATAGACAAAACACAGTGTCCCTAGTAAGCCTCTAGTAGACTAGCTCGTTAACCAAAGAGGGTTAAGTTTCCTAACCATAGACATGTGTTGTCATTTGATGAACGGGATCACATCAATAGGAGAATGATGTGTTGGACAAGACCCATCCGTTAGCTTAGCATGTTGATCATTCAATTTTATTGCTATTGCTTTCTTCATGTCAAGTACATATTCCTTCGACTATGAGATTATGCAACTCCCGGATACCGGAGGAATACCTTGTGTCCTATCAAACGTCACAATGTAACTGAGTGATTATAAAGATGCTCTACATGTATCTTTGAAGGTGTTTGTTGGGTTGGCATAGATCGAGATTAGGATTTGTCACTCCGAGTATCGGAGAGGTATCTCTGGGCCCTCTCGGTAATGCACAACATAATAAGCCTTGCAAGCAATGTGACTAATGAGTTAAATGCGGGATGATGTATTATGGAACAAGTAAAGAGACTTGCCGGTAACGAGATTGAACTAGGTATGAATATAACGACGATCGAATCTGGGGCAAGTAACATACCGATGACAAAGGGAATAATGTATGTTGTCATTACGGTACGACTGATAAGATCTTCGTAGAATATGTGGGAACCAATATGAGCATCCAGGTTCCGCTGTTGGCTATTGACCGGAGAGGTGTTCGGTCATGTCTACATAGTTCTCGAATCCGTAGGGTCCGCACGCTTAACGTTAGATGACGATTTTGTATTATATGAGTTATGTGATTTGGTGATCGAATGTTGTTCGGAGTCCCAGATGAGATCACGGACATGACGAGGAGTCTCAAAATGGTCGAGAGGTAAAGATTGATATATAGTACAATGGTATTCGGACACCGGAAGTGTTCCGGGGGTACCGGGTACATATCGGGTCACCGGAAGGGGTTCCGGGCATCCCCCCGGCAACTACATGGGCCTAATGGGCCAAGAAGGGGACAGACCGGCCCCTAGGGGGATGGTGTGCCCCATGTAGGCTGCAATAGGAGGGGAAGAAAAGAGGAGAAGGGAGAAAGGAAGGGGAGGGATTCGGCCTCCCCCTTCCATCTCTCCTCCCTCCTCCTTCCTTCCCCCTCTGGAAGATATGGTAAGGGGGGAATTGCACTAGGGCCCCAAGTAGGATTCCTCCTACTTGGGCGCCCCCTTGGCTGCTCCCTCTCCCTCCCACCTATATATATGAGGGGGAGGTGCCTAGAACACACAACAACATCTGTTAGCCATGTGCGGTGCGTCCCTCCATAGTTTACGCCTCCGGTCATATTCACGTAGTGCTTAGGCGAAGCCCTACGCGGATCACTTCACCATCACCCTCACCACGCCGTCGTGCTTACAGATCTCTCCCTCGACACTTTGCTGGATCAAGAGTTCGAGGGACATCATCGAGCTGAACATGTTCAGAACTCGGAGGTGCCGTATGTTCGGTGCTTGATCGATCGGAACGAGAAGAAGTTCGACTACATCAACCGCGCTGTCAAACGCTACCGCTTTCGGTCTACGAGGGTACGTGGACACACTCTCCATCTCTTATTGCTATGCATCTCCTAGATAGATCTTGCATGAGCGTAGGATTTTTTTTGAAATTGCATGCTACGTTCCCCAACAAGGTTGTCATGCGCTTTTATGGTTGGATGCACGAAATCTTAATGTAAAGGAACACCACTTTATATTGCCGCTTGTGATAGAGAACTTTATTACACAGTCCGTGGCCTTTATTTCTTCCATATCATAAGTTTGTATAAAGCTTATTTTCCTCACACTAAAAGATTATACATATTTAGAGAGCAATTTTTATTGCTTGCACCGATGACAACTTACTTGAAGGATCTTACTCAATCCATAGGTAGATATAGTGGACTCTCATGGTAAAACTAGGTTAAAGGTTTATGGTTACACAAGTAGTATCTCTACTTGGTGCAAAAGATTTGGCTAGCATGGGATAGAAAGCAAGCCCAACATGTTGGAGGGTCCATGACAATATAATTTCTATTCGAATATAAGGGAACATAACACATTATGTTGTCTTCCTTGTCCAACATCAACTAATTAGCATATAATATTTTAATGAGTGCTCACAATCATAAAAGATGTCCAAGATAGTATATTTATATGTGAAGCTTCTCTTTCTTTATTACTTCCTATTAATTGCAACAATGACCAATACTGTGTTTGTCAACCCTCAACAAATTTCATGCATCATATTTCTTATTTGTGAAGTCATCACTCTCCATAAGATCATTATATAGTCTTTTATTTATTTTTCTTTTCCAAGATCAAAGCATGAAAGCAAAGGCCTCAACTCAAAACTAGTCTTTATTATATAACTCTCACACTCGATTACATAGATGGATCAAAAAGCAAAAACTTAAAGACTAGATCATACTAAAACTTTTATTCTACTAGATCACGATATAACCAAAAAAGAATCAAACTAAGATAAACGATAAAGATAAAGATGGTGATACGATGCCAAGACACCTCCCCCAAGCTTGGCACAAGCCAAGGGGAGTGCCCATACCCATATACTCAAGTCTCCTTCCTAGGAGGTGGTGGTGCAATATTCTTGGCAATGATGCCCCTCAAGATGCGATTTTCCTCCTCGAGCTTATTGTTTTGATGTTTGAGATCCATAACTTCCTTACGTAGCTTTTCGGTGACAGTTAAAGCACCATCCACCCATGAATGCATCCTTGCTGCAGAAGAAGAAGCAATACTCTTTTTCAAGTCATTGTAAGATATAAATTTAGCACCAGGAGGTTTGACCGGATATGGGAGAATTGAGTCATCGAGTTCCACATGCATGGCTCTAGGTTGAGGGAGAGAAGTGACTTCTTGATCCTCTTCCATGGCATCCACTCTTTTCAGGTCGGTTTCATCTCTTCCTCCGTTGACCACCCAAAGGGGTTAGCTTCATTGTATGCTCTTGGATCCGGTGTTGGGTGAGAGACCCAACTCTCCCCGACCGACTCTTGCGAAGACATCTTGCTCTAAATCTGCTCCAAAAATAGCTTGAAACAAGAACATAGGATATTGTCGTGATATGGTGGACAAAACCTTCGGGAGATTATATAATGAATTTTTACCATGCAAAACAAGTAATCTGGAAGAAGGCGGAGTCCGGAGGGCACACGAGGTGGCCACAAGCTCGGGAGGCGTGCCCAGGGGGGTAGGGCGCGCCCCCAAGGCTTGTCGCCTGCTCGTGCGCTATTCAGACTACTTCCTTTTCCTGATTTTTTAATATTCCAAAATGGAGTACAATTGCCTTTGGAAAACTTTTGGAGTCAGTTTACTTACCGTATCACAACCTATTCCTTTTCATGGTTCTGGAGCGTGTTGGAAGGTTTCCCTTATGTACTCCTCCGGTGTTATGGTGTGAATAATATTAGTTTCATCATTTATGGGCGTACTTGAGATATAATGTTTGATTCTTTGCCCATTCACCACCTTCGGGTTATTGCCTTCGACATTGTTGATCTTGATGGCATAGGAACGATAAACTTCTTTGATAATGTAAGGTCCTTCCCACTTAGAGAGAAGTTTTCCTGCAAAAAATCTTAAACGAGAATTGTATAGCAAGACATGGTCACCTACATTAAATTCTCGCTTTTGTATTTTTTTATCATGCAATCTTTTAACCTTTTCTTTGAACAGTTTGGCATTTTCATAAGCTTGGGTCCTCCATTCATCAAGTGAGCTAATGTCAAATAATCTCTTTTCACCGACAAGTTTGAAATCATAGTTGAGCTCTTTAATTGCCCAATAAGCTTTATGTTCTAATTCAAGAGGTAAGTGACATGCTTTTCCATAAAGCATTTTATATGGAGACATGCCCATAGGATTTTTATAAGCAGTTCTATAAGCCCATAAAGCATCATTTCTTAGACCAATTCTTCCTAGATCTATTAGCAATCTTTTGCAAGATGAACTTTATTTCCCTATTACTTAATTCTACTTGACCACGAGACTGAGGATGATAAGGTGATGCAATTCTATGGTTAACATCATATTTAGCAAGCAATTTACGGAAAGCACCATGAATAAAGTGTGAACCACCATCAGTCATTAAATATCTAGGGACTCCAAACCTCGGGAAAATAACTTCTTTAAGCATTTTAATAGAGGTGTTGTGATCAGCACTACTAGTTGGAATAGCTTCTACCCACTTAGTAACATTATCAACAGCAACCAAAATATGTGTATGCCCATTAGAGGAAGGAAAAGGTCTCATATAATCAAATCTCCAAACATCAAATGGTTCAATAACAAGTGAATAATTCATAGGCATTTCCTGACGTCTACTTATGTTACCAATTCTTTGACATCCATCACAAGACAAAACAAACTTACGAGCATCTTTGAAAAGAGTAGGCCAATAAAACCAGATTGTAGTATCTTGTGTGCAGTTTTGTCTCCAGCATGGTGTCCTTCGTAAGCTTCAGAATGACACTTCCATAGGATTTGTTCCTGTTCATGCTCAGGTACACACCATCTAATAACGCCATCTACTCCTTCTTTATAAAGGTGTGGGTCATCCTAGAAGTAATGTCTTAAATCATAGGAAAACCTTTTCTTTTGTTGGTATGTGAAACTAGGTGGTATAAATTTAGCAACAATGTAATTTGCATAGTCTGCATACCATGGAGTACTACGGGAAGCATTTATGACAGCTAATTGTTCATCAGGAAAGCTATCATCAATAGGTAGTGGGTCATCAAGAATATTTTCTAACCTAGACAAGTTGTCTACTACAGGGTTCTCAGCTCATTTCCTATCAATAATATGTAAATCAAATTCTTGCAGCAAGAGAACCCACCTAATGAGTCTAGGCTTAGCATCTTTCTTTTCCATAAGGTATTTAATAGCAGCATGATCAGTGTGAACAATTACTTTAGAATCAACTATGTAAGATCTGAATTTGTCACAAGCGAACACAACTGCTAAAAATTCCTTTTCAGTAGTAGCATAATTTCTTTGAGCATTGTCTAGAGTTTTGCTAGCATAATGGATAACATTTAATTTCTTATCAACTCTTTGTCCTAGAACAGCACCAACAACATAATCACTAGCATCACACATAATTTCAAAGGGTAGGTTCCAATCAGGTGGTTAAACAATAGGTGCAGAAATTAAGGCTTTCTTAAATATTTCAAAGGCTTCTACACAATCGTCATAAAAACAAATGGAACATATTTTTGCAAAGATTAGCAAGAGGCCTAGAAATTGTAGATAAGTATTTAATAAATCTCCTATAGAAACCAGCATGACCCAGGAAACTTCTTATACCATTGATATCTTTAGGACACGACATTTTTTCAATAGCATCAACTTTAGCTTTATCAACTTCAATGCCTCTTTCGGATATTTTATGCCCCAAGACAATACCTTCATTAACCATAAAGTGGCACTTCTCCCAATTCAAGACAAGATTATTTCTTCACATCTTTCAAAACTCGATCAAGGTTGCTTAAGCAATCATCAAAAGAAGTTCCGTAACGGAAAAGTCATCCATGAAAACCTCAACAATCTTTTCACAGAAGTCATAGAATATAGCAGTCATACATCTTTGAAAGGTAGCAAGTGCATTGTATAAACTAAAAGGCATACGTCTATAAGCAAAAGTACCCAAATGGCATGTAAAAGTAGTTTTTTCTTGATCCACTTTTGACACAGGTATTTGGGAAAAACCAGAATATCCATCTAGAAAGCAGAAATGTGTATGTTTTGATAGTCTTTCTAGCATTTGATCAATGAATGGTAGAGGGTAATGATCTTTCTTAGTAGCTTTGTTTAATTTTCTAAAATCAATTACCATTCTATAACCTGTGATGATTCTTTGTGGGATAAGTTCATTTTTATCATTAGGGACAATAGTAATACCTCCCTTCTTAGGGACACAATGAACAGGGCTTACACACCTACTATCAGCAATAGGATAGATCATACTTGCTTCCAGAAGCTTTAGTATTTCATTTCTTACCACTTCCTTAATGTTAGGATTTAATCGTCATTGGTGATCAACAACGGGTTTAGCATCAGGCTCCATATTAATTTTATGCTGACATAGAGTGGGACTAATGCCCTTAAGATCATCAATAGTATATCCAATAGCGGCACGGTGCTTCCTCAAAGTTTTCAGTAATCTCTTTTCTTCATGCTCTGAAAGGTTAGCACTAATAATAACAAGATATATCTTCTTTTCATCAAGATAAGCATATTTCAAAGTATCAGGTAATTGTTTAATATCGAACACAGGATCACTCTTGGGTAGTAGAGGATCTCCAAGAGTCTCAACAGGCAAATTATGTTTCAAAATAGGCATTTGTTTAAAGAATATTTCATCTATTTTGTTTCTTCCATTCATAAACATATCATTTTCATGGTCTAGCAAATATTGTTCTAAAGGATCAGTAGGAGGCACGACAATAGAAGCAATAATTTCATCCTGACTAGGTAATTCTTTATCACGTGGTTGTCTACAAAATTTGGAGAAATTAAACTCATGAGACACATCACCAACACTTACACTATCAGTTTCTTTCTCACAATCTATCTTAGCATTAACGGTGTTCAAGAAAGGTCTACCAAATATAATGGGACAAAACTCATCTTGTGGGGAACCAAGAACTAGAAAACTAGTAGGGTATTTTATCTTCCCACACAAGACTTCAACATCTCTAACAATCGCAAGTGGTGTAATAGTGTCTCTATTAGCAAGCTTAATAGCAACATCAATATCTTCTATCTCAGCAGGTGCAATATCATTCATAATTTCTTGATATAAAGTAAACGGAATTGCACTCACACTAGCACCCAAATCACATAAGCCATGATAATAATGATCCCCTATTTTAACAGAGACAACACGCATGCCAATAACAGTTTTATGTTTATCTTTTTCATCAGGTTTAGCAATTCTAGTAGCTTCATTACAGAAATAAATAACATGCCCATCAATATTTTCAGCCAAGAGATCTGTAACCATAGCAACATTAGGTTCAACTTTAATTTGTTCAGGGGGTGTAGGTGTTCTTGTTTAACTCTTACGAACCACTACTGAAGCTTTAGCATGTTCTTTTATCCTAACAGGAAAAGGTGGTTTCTCAATATAAGCAGTATGGATAACTGGATCAACATTATAAGTAGTAGTTTCTTCTCTAGCTTCAATGGGTTATACTATTTTTACTTCAATGGGAGATTGATATTTAAACCACTTCTCCTTAGGGAGATCAACATGAGTAGCAAATGATTCACAAAAGAAGCTACTATCTCAGAGTAATGTCCATATTTAGTGCTAAATTCATGAAAAGAGTCGGTATCCATAAACGATTTAACACAATCAAACTCAAGGTTTATACCTAACTCCTTACCTTCGTTGAGCTCCCAATATTCGGAGTTGCGTTTAATTCTTTCCAAAGATCCCATCTGAATTCAATAGTCTTCTTCATAAAAGAACCAATACAAGAAGTATCGAGCATGGATTGATCATTACGAGAAAGCCGAGCATAAAAATTCTGAATAATAATTTCTCTTGTGTAGCGACCAGACCTCAAATGGCCTGTGCTGCTGTGCACCAGTGTCATCCCTGGATCAGTAATGCTGACACGCACAGTACAGATGGAGGATTTATAACAGAGTAGCAATCACACACTTATTGCATCGAATATCTCCGAAGAGATAAGTATGATAAACATGGCTTAAGGCCATCTAATAACGATAACAGCGGAAGACTTGGAAGATAAGTGAGTCCATCAACTCCAGCGGCATCACTGAGTATAAGACCACGACCTAAGGCATCTTACTCGTCGTCTGAAAAGTCTGCAACATGAAACGTTGCAGCCCGAAACGGGTCAGCACATAGAATATGCCGGCAATGTAACACATAGAGAGCAATGAACAATAGTAATGCTATACTATATGCATATATGGCTGGTGGAAAGCTCTATGGTTACAGTTTTGTGAAAAGCCAATTTTATCCTACTGCAAAGGAATAAATTTTATTTAACTATCATGGTGGTTGAAACATTGAGAAGGTACCTCCAACTCAATCCCAATTAAGTGTCATCATTAACCCAACAAAATTAATTATAAGTATCACGGTGATGAGATTCAAATGATAATCCAGGTACTAGATACTCAAGTTGTCCATAACCGGGGACACGGCTAATCATGATCAGTTTGTACACTCTGCAGAGGTTTGTGCACTTTTCCCCACAAGACTCGATCGCCTCCGCTTGATTTCTCGCACTGCATGTTGTTTGAGAAACGGATGACCGAGACACAGTCTTTCAGAAACAGTCACTCTCTACTCTGGATGGACCGGTACACCTACTTTCCCCTACATCTGCTAGTCCACCTCTTCAAGAGATCCTGTAACCTACTCAGCTATGCTAGAGCCCATAATAGCTTGCGGCTGCACACGGAAGTTTCTAGCATGAATAATCTTATGATCCCTTTGAGCCTGGGTGGCGGACCTTATACATACAGACAACACTGGGTTCTCCAGGTGCCTCAATCCACCCAGATGTGAGTTTTAGTTGCCACCTTAAGTTGAACCATTATTAAACATCTCACATCTGTCATGAATATCTCTCAAACCCAATCCACGTCTACGAGCATAGCATGGCAATAAGAATAGCAACGTAGAAGTAACTCCCAAGGGTTTGATAAAATAAAACAGGTAATAGGTACTACCTCAACTACTTCCCAATACCCACAGTTTAATTAGATCCTAATAATGCAATGTGTTTGAGGAAAACAGATCTAATGCAATAAAACTGGGTATGAACGGGGTATGATCAAAGTGTTACTTGCCTTGCTGATGATCCGCAAAACCTAGCGAGTCGAAGTAACAAGCGGCACACTCCGGGAACTCTATCGCAAACAAACAAGCATACAATCAGTACTCATCTAATGCACAGGTAAAACTCGAATGAAAGATCCAACCAGAAAGTTCAACTTAAGAACTCCGGTTTGCAAAAAGAATCAACTCGAAAGAAGCAACGAAAGTCAAACGGCGAAAGAAAGAAACTTCGTTTGCTAATCTGGATCTAGGTCAAATTTTCTGTAGCAAAAACTTGTTTGAGTAGGTTAAACGGAAAGAGAATTTCGAGACGAAACTCTAGGCGCTTGAATCACCTGATTCCGATAAACGAGCGAAAAGTTAAACAGATTCGAAAATTCCATCGGAAATCGAATCTGAGAAAATAACGAGAAAATCCGACGAAAAAGAAAAACGGACGAACGGTTAAATAACGGACTTTCGTTAACAGAGAAAAACCGACGAACGCGTTCGTTAAAACGAACGGTTCGGTGAACGCTCGTGAAATAATAAAACCGAAAAAAAATCGATCTAGGTTTTTTTTAAACAAAAGGGTTTTTTTTTTACAGAAAACC